>NW_013668109.1:93055-111221 GCF_000517525.1 Limulus polyphemus
ATGAACTTTATTCAGTGTATATTTTTTGTCCTTGGGATGGGTCGATGGGTCATACCACTGTATGATAAAATTTATAGGTCATTTATGAACTTTATTCAGTGTATATTTTTTGTCCTTGGGATGGGTCGATGGGTCATACCACTGTATGATAAAATTTATAGGTCATTTATGAACTTTATTCAGTGTATATTTTTGTCCTTGGGATGGGTCGATGGGTCATACCACTGTATGATAAAATTTATAGGTCATTTATGAACTTTATTCAGTGTATATTTTTTGTCCTTGGGATGGGTCGATTAGGTGTTGAGAGAGATATGGTGGTATGATTAAGAATATTTTTCACGTCAGCAAGAGAATGTTTTAAACACAACTGTCAAATTTGCGTGAAAGGAAAAGTAAATTAATTGAAAAATTTCAATAATTACTCAATATATATTAAACTTGCTTATTTTTTTTAAATGCAAATCACTTATTTACTGCGAAACACGCTTTGATAATAAGACGATATCTATTTTTGTAAATTTCTAATACACACTCTAATTTGTCACTGATTTTGCACAAAAGATATTATGTAGAATGTATTTCGAGTATTTTGTGTTTTAATGTGTACAGTTTGCATAAACAGATAATGCATTCTGTTCTCTCTTATGCATGGTGGAGAAAATGAAATAAAAATACAGTAATTACAGAATAGACTGGTTTAACGTTTGGAGATTTAATAGTCAAATAAATATCATATATAAAAGATGAAAACAACAAAAATCCTGGTTTGTTCTTCGAAGTGTAAATTATTTCATGATGCATATATTATTTCTTACCTTGTATTGCCCTTAAATTGAACAAAACAGAAGACTGACGTTCCACTTCTTTCCGTCTACGAAAGTTGTTTGTTAAGCATAATCATGGACATAATTATAGACTAATAATTATTTAGGGTTATCAAGTTCTAGAATGAAAACACTTTCAGGGCTACATGCATGAGTCTATCTTGCTTAACTCATTGAATAATTGATGACTGATAAAACACTAAACTTTTTAACATGGAACAAACTATCAATCCTTAATTAACTGACTGTCAAACTCAGAAGTTATTTAAATTTTCATTCATGCAAATAATTGTATCTCCTCACTTATAAATCATCTTTAACATCTCTCCGGAAGTTTCTTAAAACTTGTTTTTAACGAATGTTTCCAAAGTTAAACTCAATTAATGTAACAATGCGGAGAACTGGATAAAGCATATGACGTATCACACAATGGTATTCCGTTTCCATACGTTGGCTAACCAAGAACTCATTATCACAAAATATGATCAATAGGTGTTTGTATTACCGAACAATGCAATATTTTTAAAGTTGTTAAAACTAATTAGATGAAATACTTCTACATGCTAACAAAAACTTTAGTTAACTCTTGTACAAAAGTAAGCAAAAATAGTGTACTAGTCATAATTGTCAATCTTATGTTATTTGTTGTATTTATATTCTGTTTTTACTTCCAGATTTCATCCGTACTTTGCTGTATAAGCCTTTTTTATAATTATTTACCTGAAATTGTTAGTTGTTTCGTATATTTCTATGTATATAACTATATAACTAATTTTCGTTACCTTTGGTTATTATTTTGCTGAAGTAATTGTATATAATTCAAAGTAAATTGGATAACGTGTAATTACTTCAACCAGAACATAAATAGTTTGAACTATGATAATCTTGGATGGATAGGGTGTGGCCTCGTGAAGCATGCCGGGTGATATGTTATAGAAGATACAACCAATCTCGATATTCAGTTAAAAGTAGCCGTGTAGAAACAGGTACTGCTAATTGGTTGTCCTCAATTGTCAGCAATTCTAAATTAAGAACGACTACACCTGAACTTTGGGTTACATAAGGTGCTGATAAAGCTGAAAATACCATAGACTAAATAAACCTGGCCATCTTTGGCACATTTCTAAAATATTATACCGACTTATGAAGTATCCTTAAAAGTATTTTACTCACTTACTGTTCATCCCAGTAATCGTAAATTTGTTGCAAATTCCTTTTAAAGCACTAATTCGTGAGTGGTGTATTCATGTGTTTTTTTTTCTTTTATGCAATATATCTTCCTATAAGAATAAGTAAAAAAGTGTTTTACAGCTCATTCAGTGTGTATGTGGCAGATGAGGTAGATGTGCATCTCGGCTCTGATTCCAAATGTGTTCTTTGAGGATGAAGCCCATTCTCATATTAATTTACTGTTCAAAGTAAACAATAACGAGCATATCACCCTTTAAAATGATATCAGATCTATTGAACCAACAAAAAGCCTAACGGTGATTGGCACAATCTCATTTTAATGCGTAACGCATAGCGTCTTGAGTACTTTTCCTAATAATATACAGATCATTCCCTCTAACATGGCACATGCCTTCCCTTCTGTATAAGGAATCATTCTTGAACCTATCATGTTTAGCTAATGTAGTCGGCACAGCATTATCCAAGCTGCCTTTACGCACAATGACGGTCATCAGGGAGACCAAGATATCTGGAATGCAGAAGTCAGTGATGTCTTTTCCATTTTAGATTATCTTGATACCATTGGAATTGACTTTTCGATGGTCGTCGGGTAAGGCCATAAGCTTACTGATTTAGTAGGTGTGGTCTATTTTTAGCTTTATGTGTTGTGGTTTTAACTTACGTAACTAGATAGAACTGTCCATTGTGTCTCATAGTGTCGATAAAGTGATTTATTCGAGCAAGAGTGGATGGCACTTCACGGGCGTTCTCTGACATTGTTATTGGAATATTGTCAACACTCTGGAAACTGAGCTTTGAGTGTTTCTGTTCTAACGTAGGCCAGTATTTCTGATGACCTCGTTTGGTGGTATAAATAATGTTGACGCGCGCCCTAAGGTGTTAGGGCGCTCGACTCGCTATCTGCGGTTCGCGGTATCGAAACCGGTTGCCGAACTTGCTCGCCCTTTCAGCTGTGGGGGCGTTATAATTTACGTTAAATCGCATTATTTTTTAGTGAAGAGTAACCTCAGAGTTGGCAGTGGGTAATTTTGACTAGCTACCTTCCCCCTGGTCGTCACTTCAAAATTAGAGGCAGCGAAGGCCTTGCGCGAAATTCAATAAACAGTTGACAGGAATTAGTCTTAGTTTTAGAGATTTTTTAAGGGGAATTTGTATATAAAATGTTTTCTTAAATTCTTCTTGTGTTAGACCATATTTCTTTTATGAGCGTGATAAAAAAGAAATAATTACACGAAAACACGTTTGACGGTTCAACAGATTAAGATTCTGTTCGTTAAAGTTACACAGTTAAGTATATTACAAAATATAAATATGCTTGTTCAAACAAAAGCTACTCGAAGCCAACGTCTATCTCTAAAGCTATATCAGCACTCTATACTTGTGAGATGAAAGTTCATGAAATACATGTTCTCAGTACAGATTATACTGCCTAAAGCGAGGTAATATAATTTAAAATTCAAAATGAAACATACTCCTTTCAGCCTGAGATGAAACATTTGAGGGCTATAGACAGCTTTTATGCTAATTTATTGCGAAGAAAAGGAGAACATTTGAAATTCATTTTTTAAGGTTTGTATTAAAGCAAAATCCCATCCTCTCTCTCTCTCATTGTCGTTCTGACTGGACTGCCCCGAAGATTTTTTTTTTGCAGTAAATTACTATGAATTTTACTTAAAAAAAACAACAACAACCTTAACCCCCTCCTTATCGTTCCGACTGAACAGCCTAAACTCAGTTTATCCCAATAAATTACTGTAAAGTTGTGTGCTTAAACAAAACATTAACTCATTCATCATCATTCTGTCTGAGCTGGTCAGAGCTGATATTACTCAGTAAAGTTCTCAGCCAGTCATATGTAAGATAATTTATTTACTTGTTTGTCTTTATTTTCAAAAATAACAATTAAAAAAAGAATAATAGTAATGAGAAAACCAGATAAATACATTCCGTTATATACTCATTATTACAGTTTCAAGAACATCACAAAATTATGCTAGGGCTAATATATATACATACATATTAACGTATCCTAATGGCTTATTCACAGAATCCCTCACTATATATTAACGCACAGAAAACGTTCGTACGTACAAAAGTCACAAACATCGAATATTTGCAACTAAGTGGTCAATCTGTCATAAGTGCAATACACTAATACAGAACTCAATCTGCGGGTCGCGGGTTCGAATCCCCGTCACACCAAACATGCTCGCCCTTTCAGCCTCAACCACCTCTACTATCAACAATACTAATTTCACGCACCTTCTTCAAAGTTTCCATACAGTTCCTAACAGAAACAATAAATTTTGGCTCAATCTGTTGCATGGGTTGTTCTTCACCAGCGAAAACTTTGATTTCCACACATTTGTCATGTAATATTTCGGTCCTGGGAGACATGAGTGAATTTACCAAACAACTGCTTGGAACGGTATGACTGCGTGTACTCTTATATACATTATGCCTGTATGGTATTGACTCACTAGTTGCGTGATAGCCATTCGTAGTAAAAACTATCAACTCATAACTGCATTCTGGTGCAGTTCATTTTCATACAATAGAGGGGAATAAATCGTTCAATATTTGCGTTTGATTTCCATTTTATTAACTGTTATCATAATTATTTCCAATATTTCATGTATATGAACACATTACTATATCTGAATCATGGGCATATTACTCATTGGTTAAGTACGTTTATATTAACATGATTATGTAACCTCACGATATCGTTACATTCCATGTTCCGGTGATGTTCTGTCTGACGACTCTACATTTTAATAATAGCCCTGCAGCGTAGTTTCCATGACAAAAGGCTCCTTTGTATGGCTGTTATGCCAAAACACACTACTAGTCCATGCAGGCTTTCTACAATCCATCTAGTATACAAAAATTAATAAGCGCTGAGTACGGTAGCTTGACCAATATGTCGTCTATGAAATAACATGAATATCCGTTTCAATCTTCAGCTTCCATCTGCTCGAAATATGCAATGGCTGATCGAGAGGTATGATTGGAAGCCTTATCTAGGTGAACTCAGTATTATGTTGATATGGTTTCCAGACGGAGATCCTTCTTGATTATGTTGCGTATTCAGAACAGGTGGACGGCCTCTGCTACTGGCCTTTGTGTTCATGGATTCTCACTTGTTTCAAGATGCCAAACTCTGATTATCAAGTTTGGGGTACGAAGTGTTGCTGGTCTCTTTCTAGGTGGTCCGTTTTCCTTTGTTCTCCACTGTTATTAAGTATTAGGAATATTCTCGTCTTGGAAATTCTAAATCCTCGATCTGAGTGTATGCATATTTTGCGTCGGAAAGGGTTGTTAAATACCTTTCCCAAAAGTGGTAACTTTCGGTAGCATCACAAAAAATGTCAAAATGTAATTTTAATTCATCTGTTTCCACTGCGAATTTATATCAACTGTGGTTATCATAAAACTTGTTGATTTGCATATTCAAGATTGTTTTGATAGAACCTACTCAACCCTTTGTTTTCATCGTCATTTGATAACTCAATAATAACAACAATAAAGCATGATGGGGTGAACTAATTTTTGATCATTCACTAATGCATATATGAATCTTTTTTGTTGATACATATCTTAGAAGTATAATTAAACCACTGAATTAAATGATTTATTTTTAAAAAAATATCGTTTTGGTAATGTAGTATAAAAATAGTGCGATATATTTTTACATCCAAGTGCTACAATTTAATTTTTGTATTTTTAACATTTTCGTGCTTGTTATTTGATAAGGTGCTTAACCTTTCAATTCTCTTTTCCTGCCCTCAAGTGGCTCAGCGGCCTGAAGGTTATAGCTCTAAAAACCGGATTTCAATACTCGTGGTGGGCACAGCACAGGTAATCCATTGTGTAGTTTTGCACTTAACAAAAAACAAACAAAACTCTCTTTTTCATAAGCACATGTGCCAGTCGTACACAGACTGTGAATCTAAGGATTCATGGTTCGTGCATTTTGGGACCCGTGTGCGCTATAAGAGAGATGATCAAATTCCACTAACTATCAGATAAGAATAGCCCAACAGTTGGCTGTGAATGCTGTAAACTATAGCTGTCTTCAATCTAGTTTATCAATTTGAAATTAGGGACAGTTATGTGCAGATAACCCTTGTGTAGTTTTTACACACAAAAAATCTGAAACAAATCATTGGGGACAATCTTAACAAAAGTATTTGTGCTAGGCATTAATTCACATAGTAAACAGCTCTTGCTGTAGTATCGTTATCCTGTTTTGTTAGTGCAATATACCTGTTTCATAAAAAAAAATATTACGTAGAAATGCTGTATCATATGGGTTTTGCTTCTGGCCAAAACATTTAATGCTGATTTTTTATTGTATATTTAATACAATGGTGAAAGTAGGCCGGTACAATGTGCCGGTAAGAATTTCAGTGAGAGCCAGCTTTTATATTTAGCGGTAAATTTTTTTCTTTATACTTGTTTGTTGACCTTTTTATAAGATGGCGTACAAGGGTTACTAGTTTATACAGTGTATTCTAAAGCTTTATACATTTTTGCATAGAATAACAATAAAATAGGTAGTCAAAGATCGTGAAGACTATTTTGCTCTAACAAATGATGATAAAATTATAGTTACTACTAGAACTAGGTAGGCACTAGGCTTGTTGTAGAAAGACGATGATGAACGAAAATAAGAAATCTTAGTTTTGGCTGTTCGTAGGTTTCGACTTTGGGATACTCTGGATAGCTGAAAAGCGACATATACACCAGAGAAAGAGCTACTATGCCAGGTAGCTCTTCATATCTAGTTTTTAATAACCTGTATATGTATTGATTTTTTTTTTGCTCCTTCATTTCATAGTTAATATATGGGTTAGCTCCCTAAAAACACCAATTGTATAGTGTACAAAGCATTAAGTATTCTAGATGTTACAGTCTTCTAATGTTCATCTATTATTGGCTGGTAATTCCTGTTTCACCCTGTACTTAAGTTTTTTAAAGGAACAGCATATTTCTGTAAGAAAGCTAACTTCTAGGGGTAATAACCTCGTTTTGCATGGATTAATAATAAAAGAGGTTGTCAAAGATTGTGAATACTATTTCGCTCTATCAAAATGAAGATAAAATTATATTTACTGTTAGAACTAGGTAGGCGCTACGCCTATTGAGGAAAGATAATGATGAACGAAAGTAAGAAATCTCAATTTTGGCTATTCGTCAGTTTTCGACTTTGTGACGCTCTGGATAGCTGCAAACTAAGTGCGTGTGTGTGTTTGTGTGTGTGTGGTAGGGGGGGGGGGTGAGTGGTAACACTACAACCGTGCCGGTAAGAAACTGATTGAAAAACCAAACATTAAGTTATAAAATGTACCTTCGGAAACATTATATTAGAACAATGTTAACAGTTTTTCCTTCACACTGAAAGTCTTAACAGCAAAAATGAAGAGGGGATTCACTACTTTTTATTTCTGTCTCTCTCTCTCTCTCTATATATATATATGTGTGTGTGACATGATCAACTTTAGGAAATTCTGACATGTAACTAAGTCATATGTGCTTTTGTTGACCAAATCTTCATACTTATATTTGAAAAAGGCAGACAATACATCGAGCCCTGTAGGTATTAATGGAAAGACATTGTAACAAAAGCTTCATATATGTTGTATCTAACTTCTGAGTGTTTGAGAAATTTGGTAAAAATATTTAGGCCTCTACTTTTATATTTTCACAACTTGAAGGAGTGAAATATTTTTATTAAGTGTAAAAATAAATAAATACGATATGTCATTGTAGTATTGAACTTACACGGGAGTGGTAAACTGTATACTCAAACATCAAGTATTATAAACTAACTTCAATCTTTAATAAATGGTTTCATTCTATAAGTGCTTGTCCCAAAAGACTTCTTTATATTACTCTGGGTGATTCAGATGACTGTAGCTATCTCTTTTAATATACTTACAGTCGGAGAGTACTCACTAATCTTGCTAAGTTAGTTTTCCTCCAGAGTAGTACGTGACGAAGAAGCTTAATACAGTAACAAGGCTCAGCAGCTATAAACGAAGGAGCGGAAAGATACATTTTACATGTTTGATATACAAAGAACAGCGGAATTGTTTCCCAAGAGATCAGCAGATCTCGTGAAGTTTTCATGTCGGGAGTAAACAGACAGGAAGAAATTCTGTCTCTTCTAGTTATTGGATTTTAGGATAGAGACATTCATTCATATCACAACCAAATACTTAACACAGTCATTCTTTTTTAGATTTTTAGTTGTAACAAAATGAAAACATATATGGAAAAAAATAGACTCTTTCACATTCTCTGCCTCTCTCATATAAGTTATATTGACAGTATCTATAAGTGTTTTTACACATATAGATAACTACAAACTGTGATACTGTACCTAGGTGAAATAGGAGAATAATCTATTATTCCTTGAAACAAACATTTTGGTTCAAGAGTGTCTGGGAAAGGAAATCCAGAATGCAGTTAACAACATTGTACAAAACAGTAATTTTAGTTGAATCTTCGATAAGTCGTAACATAAATGACAGCGACGATATCATTTTGTTGCTAATAATTTTTGTATTGATAGTGTCGAAACTTTTTATGGGATTATTGTTAGTTGTCATGTATACAAGTAAAAAAGAAAACGTAAGCTATGTTGAACAGCAATTTTGAGAGTTTGAATTAAAAATTTAATTCTGAATACTTATAATTTTCTGTTATTAGCTTTTCTTGAAAACGATAGAATTTTAGAGCTACTCAACTGATACCCGAGAGGACCTAACATTATGATCACTCCACGCCACGAGGCTATCTGTTATATATTTAGCTGTTGTAATGTTGCATCTTAAGGCACTCGTACTTTCTATGTCTAGTTAGAAACCTTATTTGTAAACTAAAGAAAACAGTTTGTGGATATGAATTAAACTGAGAGATTAGTGGTATTTTCTAATGATTACATTCGATTAATCGATTATTATACACCCCCTAGTCCTACAACTCCACCCCCCGTACAAAAACAAAGCAGGTGTGTGCTAGCTTCATAACCTTTTTTTTTTAACCATTGTAATATTCTATCATAATATTAATATTATTCAGAAAACATATTTTTTTTTATATTAAAATATGTTGCCAATATTTGTTAAAGATATTCTGGACATTTCCTACTTGGCAAATGTATCACTCATATTGATATTGATTAGTCAAACAGGTGAATTCATAATTCTTTTAAATGCATTTTTGGTGCGTGTATTAGAGGATAATTTTCAGCAAACTTTGCTACAACTTTTCTGGTACGCCACCATAACTTGTTTAATTGTTTAAACTAGATATTTCTGCAATCAAACTTTGATCAAGCACTTTCGTAATTTTTCATTATTCATATGCAGAATTTTCTCTAGTTTTTGTTTTAGGAAGAAAAAAAAATTTGCAAGAGGTTCAATTAGTTTTTGTTTTGTAAGTAGAAAGATGTAACATTTATAGAAACTTTAATATGATAATGTAAACACAATTCATTTAAGGCTAAATGGTTTAATTGTCTATAGGGATAAACTTATAATGCAGCAAGTTTCTTAACAATACGTAGTCATATGAATTTATAATTTTCACTTTCGTTTGATTTATATGTAAACATACTATTTGATGTAAATATATGACTACATGGAGCTGAAGTCGAGAGTGTATGTTGTTGTTGTTATGTCTCTGTCACGTCTGAAAACTTCACGAAAAAAAATATAAACACCATCGAATCCTTCATTAATTCAGTAATAACTTTTACTTCTTGTAGAAATCAAGTTATCAGATGTTAAGTTTTCACTAGGGAATGATCAAAAACTAGCTGTTTAAATTCGTTCTTCAAATATCTTTTCTTTATTAGCTCCTTTCATAGACAGCTACTATAGCAAGAAGTAAATAAACTTAATGTATCCCTTGTCAATACTCCAAATTTACGGTTATTTATTTACAGTTATGGAGTGTGCTTTCAGACAATTTTCTCTGTTAACTTCTGGGACAATTGTCAGGGCTGGTTAATTCCTCGGGTAATGACGATGCATGTGTAATAACGATGTGGTTTGAATTTCGTGCAAAGCTACACGAGGGCTATCTGCGCTAGCCGTCCTTAATTTAGCAGTGATTGAGCAGTGACAGTCCTTAATTTAGACTAGAGAGGAAGGCAGCTAATTTTTCATCACCCACCGCCAACTCCTCTTGGGCTACTCTCTTACCAACGAATAGTGGGATAGACCGTCACTTATAATGCCCCTACAGTCGAACCCGCGACCCTCAGATTGCGATTCGAGCGCCCTAACCACCTGGCCATACCGGGCCTATAATAACGAATTACACAAAATAAGTTATAAGTGTAGTTCATGTATTTGAATAGAATAAACTTTTAAGGATATCCTATACATTTCTTACTCAAAATGTGAATGTTCGCAATACATTTATTCCAAATTGCCCATTTATTTTGAATTTGTTTAAAACATGTATCTGTTAAAATGGTTTGAAAATATTTTATGAGCAAAACTTAGTCTTAATGAAACAGATATCCATAATCTATGTCTTTCCCCAGTGGGTAAGCGATAAGTTTACGGACTAATAATGTTAAATCTGGGATTCATTTCCCCGTGGTTGACGGAGCGCAGATAGCTTATTATGTAGCTTTGCGCTAAAACAAACATATCATAATGTATACTTTCCCTATATACATTCAAAGTATTTTTGTAATATATTCGAAGTCTAAATCCATTCTCTCATGGATAAAAACGTAGGGGTAAGATAATGTGATTGATATAATTAGTTTTTATGTACTATTCTATTTATATGCGTCCCCCCAGTGGGAGAGCGATAAGTCTACGGATTTACAACGTTAAAATCAGGGGTTCGATTTCATTGAAAACTGATTTTACGAGAACATTTGTACGTTTGACACTGAATGGCGTTAAGTATATAAGCTCATCAACTCTTCAACTCTGCATTGATGATGAGTGGAGCATCAAATAATATATATATAATCTGCAAAGGGAAGCTTTTGTATTTCCACTTTTAAAGCATGTATATTTTCTCTCTAGTTATTCAGTGCAATAATGAAATTCCAATACCTTCACGCATGTTCTGAAAGCGCTCAGTTGTAGAGAATAAAACTAACTTGTTTAGTAATAATACATTACACGTAAAAATACATACACTACAAAACAGCCATAGGATGTATAAAAAACTATATTATATTCCTTTTCTATAGCGTTAAATGCCAAGGATATTAATCCGTCAGGAACAGCAGCTGCACAGGACGCAAGTATATAAAATGCACAAACCAATATATGAAATAGGGAGCCATCTGCGGCATGATTTTTTTTTAATGGTTCCGAATAAATTTATCGAACTTCAATTAACGTTTTGGTTACAGGAAACTTGCACACACACAAGAAGATACTAATCTAAGTTTTGAGTGAAACTATCTGAATTTATTTATAGGACATAATAAATATTTCGTTCCTCAGTTGATTTATTCCTTTCTCTAAGTTCTAAAGGTTAACGGACCAATGTCTATACTAAAGGTCGTTTTTCAAAGGGTTGAATGTCGATCGAAAGGTTTCACAGTACAAAGAGTAACCCAGTAGATCAAAATTGGCATATAACGATATCATTTATTTAATAACTCTCACCCAGAATATAATAATTTTAACTTCCGAATACAGAAAGCGAGAGCTGAACTATTACTAAGTTGTTTATTTAATAGTTGTAAGAACTGGTCAGAGTACGGGATTAATTCCTTTAAAAAGCAACTATGTCCCTGTAAGATTTTATCTGCTAGTTGCCAGCCGTAATAGGATCGATTAAATAAATCTGTATATTATTTTGAAATAGTTATACCTAATCATAATACTTGCACACACAGGATCCGCTTGATTATTTTCTTACAAACTGATATTTCAGTGGAATGAGCAACACGTATCTCTTTCTCTGGCGCACTGATATGGATGTTTGGAATTTTGTATTACCATACAAGTTTCAGATAAATAACGAATTAGTAAAACATGTATTTTTGATTTTTGTTGTGTGTCTGAAAACAAACCTAGCACTGGGAGAGTGAGTTGTTTATCTATAAACTTGGCAGTTTATAACAAAGAGTTAAGTATTAATTTAGGTGTGCAAACTAATCCAGGAATTGGAATTTTCCACGTGAGCATTGTCTTATGCGCACGTGGCCTACACGACCAGGTTAGGGAAATCTGGGGTTCAGGGTTCTAGGCTGATTCTAATTTTCGATTCCTGACCAAAGCAGAAAAAAGGAAGCCAACAGCACCCGCTACGACAATGATCTTGTACGACTTTCGAACCGAATAGTGGGAATTGACCGTCATTTTTATAACGTATCCACAGTTGTGGACAATGATCATCGACATCACGTCTCGAACCCTAGGTCTTTCAACCCGCAGCCCAGCATTAACCACTTGATCAAGCCCACTCCTCATTCTAACACAGATATTTTCACAGTTCTATAGGAACACAAAATATCTAAACATTTAATTTGGTTGAAGCAGAATATTCAGAAACAAGATCCTGAGGCAAAGTTTAAGTTCAAATCACGATTTTAAAAGACAGAATAAAGTTATAAAAACAGTTACTTTTTACTTCATTAAACGTGTATATACATATTTGAAATGGAAAATTTTTCATTTATTAGGTGAATGTAACTATAGGAAGAAAGGGTATTCCTGTTCAATACGCTTGATTTCTTTAAATTCTGTTTCTTATGTAGACATTAACGTTAGATACCTAAATAACAATATTTTAGCGAATTATTCTACTGGTGTTTGTATTTTGAGCTGCTAACTAGAAGGAACGCAACCAATAAGCAGCACGCCGCCTACATGCTATTAACTGAATAGCGAAATCTACTGTCACACTTATATCGTCCCAAGCGTTTTCAACAGCATATTAATCTAACAACTTGATTATTTTATTGTTTATAGGTTTTTGAAACTAATATTATAATAATTTTATATCATTTCGTCTTATTATTTATAATATTGAAATAATATAACTTTTTAGATCGTCCTATTTTAGTTGGTGAATTTTGATTACTTCATTATATTAAAGAGATAGTGTTGCACATGTTTACGATTGTGTATCATTAGAAAATTATAGAATACACCTTTATCTAGCATAATACATATCCATTCGGATAATATTCGAAAAACATGGCCAGGTGGTTAGGGCGCTCGACTCGCAATCTGCTAGTTCGAATCCCCGTCCCACCAAACATGTTCGCCCCTTTCAGCCGAGGGGGGGGGGGCGTTATAATGTGACGGTAAATCCCACTAGTAGGCCTCCTTCGGCCAGGTTTGACCACGGATGAGCATCCGTCCATTATTAGCTCATGTTGATCGCTCGTCTAGAGCAGCGTCTCTTGTGACTAAGGAGACCGACACGAGAGTGACAGTCCCGGTTGCAAAGGTCACATATGTGTGTTGACGCTGGTCTGTTGGCTGCTTGTTCCTTTTGATGCGCTCGCTTCTCTTCCGCCGCCACCGTCAATTCCTCTTCACCGATCTTCAGCTGTTTACGGATATTGTTTCTCCAGTCGGCGCGATCGGCAGCGAGGTCCTCCCAAGTTTTGGTGTTGATGTTGAGCACCTTCATGTCTCTTTTGCAAATATCCTTGTATCTCAGCTGCGAGCGGCCGATGCCTCTCTGTCCTTCGGCAAGCTCTGAGTAGAGGATGTCTTTTGGGATTCGGACATCCTGCATACGGCGCACGTGGCCTATCCAGCGCAACCGGCGCTGTCGTAACAGAGTGTACATGGTAGATTGGTTCGTACGAGACAAGACATCGGTGTTAGTTACCTTGTCTTGCCAGGAGATATCAAGTATGCATCGCAGGCTTCTGAGGTGGAAGGTATTCGGTCTTTTCTCTTGGCTGGCATAAGTAGTCCACGTCTCGCTGCCATATAGAAGGGTGCTGAGGACACAGGCGCTGTACACTGACATCTTCGTCTTCACGGTCAGCTTAGCGTTTGTCCACACTCTTGGCGCAAGGCGAGCAAGGATCGTGGTTGCCTTTCCAATCCTCCTGTCGATCTCAGCATCAAGCGAGAGGCTGTCAGTAATGGTAGAGCCATGATAGATAAACTGTTGAACGACATCAAGCTCATAGTCATCAATATTGATGACTGGTGGTGCCGGTGTGTTCTGGCTCAGGACATTTGTCTTTTTCAGGCTGATGGTTAGTCCGAATTCTTGGAAGGCCTGCGAGAAGCGGTCCATCAACAGTTGCAGTTCCCGTTCAGTGTGAGTCGCAACTGCAGCGTCGTCACCAAACAGCATGTCCTTAACGAGTACTTCACGAACCTTTGTTCTCGCATTCAGGCGGGCAAGATTGAAGAGTCTACCATGTGGTCTAGTCCGAAGATATATCCCTTCTTGTCCTGAACCGAATGCATATATCAGGAGGAGGGCGAAGAAGATCCCAAAAAGAGTGGGGGCGAGCACACAGCCTTGTTTGACGCCACTGCGTATTTCAAAGGGCTCAGAGAGACTACCTTTGAATCCCACTATTCGTTGGTAAAAGAGTAGCCCAAGAGTTGGCGGTGGGTGGTGATGACTATCTGCTTTCCCTCTAGTCTTACACTTCTAAATTAGGGACGGCTAGCGCAGATAGCCCTCGTGTAGCTTTGCGCGAAATTCAAAACAAACAAACAAACAATATTCAAAACTTACAATGTTTTTTTTTCAAGATGAACTCTTATGCAGTAGATTTAATGATATCACCGTGTATGTTCAAGATAATTAAATTTACTAAACTAACTTCAATACTTAGATTAAGAAAAGTAAATGCGTGTGATTAAAAATGAATAGCACAGTATGGTGTAATATTTTAGCTTATTTCAGGCATGATAGCTCTGCCTAGACAATAATAAAATGCAGTGTTATAGTATCAAAAACGAATAACTTGAGATATTCATGATTCATATTATACTGTTGTTTCATCACACTTATTTCTGGGCTTAGGGAATGGATCTTATCAACCATCTGTGCTGACTGTGCCCATGTGACTAACTTACATTAAAAACTGAATAGTAGTTTTTGTTTTAGCTTGCTTATAAATCAATTTTTAATCTTAAAATTCGAAATTTCTACCGTTGGAATTGTTTTGTATGTTACATAGGTCTATTATACATGTACGTACACTGCTCCAGGGAAGGATTTTGGACTTTTAAGTAATTTACTCAAAAATTTTGAAGCTATGTGAGTAAAATACAACATGACCTTGAAGTTTCACTTCTGATTAATACTCTACTTTTGGTGTTTGCGTTTACTATAGCTTTGAATTTGAATAACATAATTTTTTTTACACTATAAACAGTAAGAATTACTCATTGTATTTCATTCAAACATCTCACGTGTACTTGATGCATTATATCATTATACACTTATAGTTGACGAGATTGTTATAGGGCGACTCATGCATTTACTAGCACAGTTAATAAAATTGTTGAACACTAGAACACATTTAGCATATTATTACCGGTATTTCGTACACATATAGATATTCTTCGCAGTTACTGCATGCAGTATACGCATAATTGACCACAAGAGACACCAGGAACCAACGACCTATCAGAAGCTTCATAACATGGAAACTCAACCTATGCAGCAAAATCGCTATGTATATTCCACACGCAGTAAATTTACATTTCATACGTAATTCATATTTTTTTATAAGTGCGCAACTTATCTGTAATGCTGCAAGCGTACTTTCTATAACTGAACTGTGAGTATATGGAACACAACTGTTTTACATAAGTTTCATCTTTATCGATTTATTAATTCGTGACTTCAGTTGTGTAAATTACTTGTTTGTTATATGCGATGTGTTGATGTACACATAATTTATGTCCGCATGTGTTACTAGACACCTTTTAGTTTCTCTGAACCTTCTTCATACGGTACAACATATGTATACATTGTGTTGTTTCTTCTCCAGCAAACGTATCACGATTGTAAAGGAACAGACGTGACTTAGTTCTCTTGATGTTAACCTGAGAGATGAATCATATTAACTGTTAACACTTCAGTTAGTTCAAGAAGCATTTTAATCAACTAATACTATATGTATGTAAGATTCCATGTATAATGATAACGTTGTCATAACTTCTAATCATCACATTAACACAATTTGTATCGATCGCATGGATACAACGTATATAGCTCACATTCACACACCTTGTTTTGATCACATTGACACAACTTGTAATAATCACATTGACACACCTTGTATTGGTTACATTGACATGGTTAATATTGAGCACGTGCTACATGACTTGTTTAGTTATTCGTATTTATGTACATATAAAAACATTTGTAATTTAAAGCTACTGTATATATTGATAACATTGACACAGTTTACATTGATCATATTTTGTATGGATATTTTCATCGTTTATTCGCATTTATGTACACATAAAAATATTTGTACTTTAAAGCTCATTCTATGTATATTGTTTTGAACAATTGTTTTTTCCTGTCATAAGTTTATCAATTTCTGACTGTGGAATATTGATTCAAATGCATGACCTGTAGTACTCTCCATAATTCAGCCATGTTGTTTGGTTGCCGTTTGACTTCCTCGGGTTTCTTATAAGCCTATACAACCGTAATAACATTCATATAAGGACTTCTGGCAGGCCATGCTATGGTTGGGAGCATTCCATCAGCCCCCTTTATCCAGGTATCGTTTCACTACATCTGCCATGGGCGTTCGCAGAAATTATTCTAGGAAGAAGCAAAGTTTTCCGGGGGGGGGGGCAAAGTGGTATGAAATGTGAATTGAGTAAAAAATTCACATACATATGATTAAAGAAAGAATGATGTTTCTCATTTTCCAGTGGAAGGCCAGTGCTCCTTCTTGACCTCCCCCTCCCCCGCGGATGCCCATGACATTTACTGATTAATAGGAATCTGTTTTTACCTGTCAGTTGTCATGGTAATTTTTGTGTAGATGCAGCCCACACTTGTATCGCTGTAGATGTTGTACTTTGACAGTGATATCGTTCTCCTCTCTGCCTTCGAACAAACTGTTGTTGACTGTTGCGAAACAATTTGATTTCGGGTTTATCTGTAAAGAGCACTCTCCTCCAGCTTTGCTCATACCATTGTTAAAGGTATGATGCGAATTTCAGCCTTTTTTGTTCTTTCATCTAAGCCAGTGATTTTTGGACAGGTACACTTGACTGTATCTTGCTGTTCTGAAGGTAACATTTTTCCTGCACTTCTTTTATTATCAATAGTACAAGTTTCACGTACTTATTCTGAGAGTTTGCCTAAGCTCTTCCTCCTCCTCATCATGTGTCATCTGCTCGAAGCAGGTTGAATATCATGGAACACCATTATTCTCTTCTTTCCACTATTCTAATACAGTTACTAGATGAAGCTCCCATCCAATCCTTGATGTTATCCATCCATATATTTCTTGGTCTGCCTCTTCCTTTTTTTCCATTTATTTTTCTTTCTAATAACAGTCTTTGTATTCCATTTCTACTAATTATATGTCCAAAGTACTCACATTTTATTTTCCTGATAACTGATAATAGTGTTCTTTTTGTTTTCATCATTTCTAATACCTCTTCATTTTTCTTATGTTCTGTTCAAGATATTTTCAGTACTCTCCTATAGATCCATATTTCAAATGCCTCAATCTTTTTAGCAATCACTTTAGATATTGTCCACGTTTCAGCACCATATAGTAAGGTTCACCACACATAACATTTGACTAGTTTCATCCGTGTTGTTATGTTAATGTTTCTTGATGTTAATATTTTTGACATGTTGTTAAATACACTCCTAGCTATTTCTATTCTTCTTTGAATTCCCACTTTGCTCTTACCATCTTCACTGCTCATGTGTCCTAAATATATAAAATTTTTGATTTGTGAATTTGACGTTCTGTCTATAGTTAGACTGATTCTAGGTACAACTTGGCTCTTATTTTACTACCATTGATTTGGTATTTTTAATATTCATCTCCATTTCCTAGTCTTTTCATTTTTCATTCACTTCGTTTACTAACTCTTGTAGATCTGATACATGTAGAGTTAATAGTTCTGTCATCTCTATATATTAGGTTTTTGATGTTAATTTCACTGATCACAACT
>NW_013668109.1:112074-130287 GCF_000517525.1 Limulus polyphemus
ATCCGTTATTAAAACCAAAACAACTTTTATGAAGTTTAAATTCCCAGGCCTGTGTTATTAAATTATCAAATTGAATGAAATATGGTAAATTCTGACTCCACATAATTGGTAGCAGTTACAAATTGCTACATTTTACCATTTAGTAACCAGAATAAGAATATATCTTTATTCAGCTAAATATGTTCTGCAATTAAGTTAACGTCACTATGAACAGAACGTAATAATCGTAAACCTGCATTTTTAATACTTGCCTCGGGCTAAGCTAACATCCACAATGGTCATTCCTAGAATATGAAAAAGCTAAGGTTCAGTATTAATATCAATGTAAGAAAATTGGGAAAATAATTAGTGTACTTTTAAATATGAATAAGAGATGATTCTTCAACTTATGATGTGTTATCAGTCTTTTATTGCACAATGGTTGCACTTGTATAAATTACTTTCAGATAATGTGCTATGCCAAATAAGTTTACATTTCATATTAGAGAAAAGTAATATTTACGTATGGTACAGTTAACACGATTAATTTATACAACAGTTGTTTTTTGAAAGATGGAGTCAAGAAGTCTCATAGACTTGAAAAGCAAACATAAATGTGCAAGAAACACCACGTTGCACTACTCGTTATAAGTATTAACAAGGACGTATAAAATATGTGTTTTAATTACATCATTAGTCAATTTTATTTACTATCTTTATAATTGCACACGTTGATAGAAGAAAACACGTAGATATAATCGACAGGGTATGTCTGCGTTTAAAATATTACATCACCAATATTTTGAAAATATGTTTGTACAACATAGATACAAAACGAGTGAAACGTGCCATTTGTAGTATATTTGATATGAGATGAGTGAGCTTTGCATATATTGTAGTTTTAACTGTGTTAAATATTCAAATCCGTGATAAAACACGTTCAGTATGATGTTACGTGTAGATGTTCTATTTTAAATATTCCTTTAGTAGGTATACATACTCAATAATCTTATCGCTGTATATATGTACATCAATCAACACGTTGCAAGGTCATCTCTATATATTAGGTTTTTGATGTTAATTTCACTGATCACAACTCCATTTATACATTCTATTTCTCTAAATATTTTCAGTGTATAGGTTGAACAAACTAGACGATAATAAACATCCTTGTCTTACGCCTTTCTTGATCTTAAACTCTGGTGTTATTCCCTGTACTATTCTTACTACTGTTGTTTGTTCCTAATACACCTTTTTGATGATCTGAAATCTTTCTCATCAATTCCTATTTCCCGTAAGCATTCTATCATCCTTAAGTGTTTTATCCTATCAAATGCCCTAGTGTAAGGCCCGGCATTGCCAGGTGGTTAGGGAGCTCGACTCACAATCTGCGGGTCGCGGGTTCGAATCCTCGTCACACCAAACATGCTCGCCCTTTCAGCCGTGGGGGCGTTATAATGTGACGCTCAATCCCACTATTCGTTGGTAAAAAGAGTAGCCCAAGAGTTGGCGGTGGGTGGTGATGACTAGCTGCCTTCCCTCTAGTCTTACACTGCTAAATTAGGTACGGCTAGCGCAGATAGCCCTCGTGTAGCTTTGCGCGAAATCCGTAACAAACAAGCCCTAGTGTAATCTATTGAGCATATACAGTATATACATTTTGTTGGACCTCTATGGCACGTTCAAAGATTGTTCTCAGATTAAAAATACATTCCCTTGTGCCACATCCAGGTCTGAACCCACTCAGTAAGTTGCTTACTTCTTGGTCTATTTTGGTTGCTATTCGTTGCTGTATTACTTTCAGGAGTAGTTTGGTGATATGACTCATTAGAGTGATTGTTCTGAAGTTTGTACAGTTTTGTACTTTGGTTTTTTTTGGTAGTGGAACAAATATAGATTGTTCCATTTCGGTTGGTATGTATCCGTGTTATATATTATATTACATAAGTTAGTTATAGTATTTTTGGTTGCAATTATCTAACGCTTTCAACACGTCTGCTGACAAATAATCTTGTCCAGTTGTCATTCCATTTCTAATTAAGTTTATGACTTTTTGTAATTAATATTTAAGGATGGATTGTCTAATGTTGCTCCAAATTGGTTCTCTATCATCATCATCATGTATTCCGTTATGTATACTACTCATCTTTCTGAAATCTCTTGTTGATCAAATAGAATATTTCCAATCTCGTCTTTTATGCATCCACTGACTTTTCTTATGTTATTCTTTACATTACTCAATTTTTTGACTTTATTATGCATTTTTTCGGTCTATGTAGACTTTTAGGTTTCTCAAACTCTTGACATTGGTCTTTCAGCCAGTTTCATTTCACTCTTCTGCATTCAGTTGTTATTTCTCTATTTAGTGCTTCATACCTGTTAGTATTCTTGTATTCCTTTCTCAATTCCATTTTCTTCAGTATCTCCTCTGTCAGCTAATAGCTTTTATTTTTCTTGTTTTGAATGGGAAGTATTTCTTTGAGTGATGTTTTTATGCTGTTTTTAACTATATTCCATCCTCTTTCTACCATATATTTATCATCCACTCTGTAGTCTGATTGATGTTCTACTTCTTATATGTACAATAGGTCAAAATTATTTTTGATTGCAACATTGTATTTTATCTTATAGTTATTACATTTTAATAGACCAACATCTAATTCTACTTTTAGTTGATATGTTTTTATTTTCTTTAGCTTGACCTTCACTTTCATTACTACTGGTTTATGATCAGAGTTTACATCAGCTCATGGGTATATCTTTACTAATTTCACACAGTTTCGAAATCTTTGATTTATCAGTATGTAATTTAATTGGTTTCTTGTGATGTCATCTGGGCTTTTACATGTATAAAACTTTCTTGGTGGTTGATGGAAGAAAGTGTTGGTAATTATCAGGTTATTTTGTTGGTATAATTATATTATCTTTTCTCCCCGTTCATTCTTATTTCCTAGCATACATTTCCAACTACTTTGGTAAAAATTTATATTCTAGCTTTTGCATTTAGATCTCCCATAACACTTATGACATCACCTGATTTGAAATATTTCATAAAATTCTGTATTTGTTCATAAAATTGTTCAATCTCATCATAATAATGATCTTGTATGTGTGCATATACTTGTATTATGTTGATGTTAAATGGTTTTATCATTATTATCCTTTTTGATATAGCCCCAAACTAATCATTGCTTTATCTACACACTTCTTTAGTATGATGCCTACTCCATTATTATGTCCTTCTCCATCTGAATACACTATGATGTGATCTTCCTTGATGATATTTCCATTTTCAATCCACCTGGTTTCCTCTAGTCCTAGTATATATAGGTTCATATTATTCATTTCTTGTATTACGTTGTCTAATTTGCCAGCTTGAAAAAGAGTTCTTATATTCCAGGTTCCAAAACGTAAGCGCCTATCACTAGTTTTCAGATCAACATTATCAGATAGTATCCTCTCAGTAGGGTTTGGGCTGCTTTCGTCATTAGTTGTCATATTTTCCATGGGATCGGTGTCTTCTTTCTTATAGCTTATATCCAGAGTAGTCGCAGGGTACCCAACGTTTCCTTCATTGTTTCTACATCTACTTCTATGACAGTGACTAACTATGGGATAAACATGGTGAGGTCCTAATCCCTTTAATGATGGCCGGCTGCAAGTATCTTCCGTCAACAGAGTGCCCTGTATGTGTCATACATCTTGCTGTCATGTCTTTGGATCCACTAACCTGTACTGTTAAGATTCCTCTGTCTCCTCTACTATTCCAATCTTCGAGTACATATGGAGTGACGTCCCTTATGCAACAGTTCTTTGGTTAACTGATGATACCCTCTACAATGGTGTGTCCGCCGTTGTGCACTACAGACTTCTTGAAACCGTAAATGATAGTTATGTAGTTGTGGGAGACCAGTACTCCTATCCACAAACATCTTAACGAGAATGTGTGGCATGACAGGTTTAAAAAGGTACTACCCTTCACACACATCACATTATACACCATACTAAGCTCCTACTAAACAGAAAATTTAGCCCCTACTTCTACAAAGTGAATAGTGAGGTCACAAATTTGGTTGTTTTCATAAGCTTTGTGTCGTGCGGCCAAAACAACTTGCAGGACACATTGTGTCATTAATAGGAATGATAGTTTAGCGATTTTCCACTTTCTGTAGCTCTGACTGTGGTAATCCAAACTATCACATATTTTCATTGGAGGTGCTCTACTGGACCCTTACTTCATCTACAAAATTTCAAGATAATTCATTAAGAAATACACGAGATATAAAATTTTGAATGAATTTCTTATTATTTTTTCTTCTTACCGAAAGCACAGAAACTTTATTTGATAGAAAAAACATAATAACTTTTATGGATTTTTTTTTTCAAATTTGGTACATTGATAGATTTTTACAACTTACAATTAGGTGTCAAATTTGATCTAAGTATAAGCCATGTGTGCAAAGTTATCCAATAAAAACCGCTCAGTTTTGACCAAAATGTTTTCAAAACCTCACGTGAGCTATCGGTCTAAATTTTGCATTACAGATACACCTAAGAATAAAAGTGAACTGTTTTTAGTTTTTGCCATTCGGATTATAGACGGCTGATTTAGAGTAGTAAAACTAAAGGCTGAG
This sequence comes from Limulus polyphemus, assembly GCF_000517525.1. Taxonomy (NCBI): domain Eukaryota; kingdom Metazoa; phylum Arthropoda; class Merostomata; order Xiphosura; family Limulidae; genus Limulus; species Limulus polyphemus. Next base: position 116,688 of record NW_013668109.1, read on the forward strand.
AGCACGTGCAGATACATAAGTAGTGGTTAGGCCAAGCAAACTAGATTAACAGTTTCTACCTCAAGTTTTCAACAGAATTATACTGGTGGACAATTCTTTTCATTATTCATTGCCAACTTTTAAGCACAAATTTGTTAAATTAAATGAAATTCTCCCAATTAAAGAGCGTTTAGCGTCACGTTATATTAGCGTAAATGATGATGCTTGATACGGTTGTACCAAGTGTGTGCGGGTGATGACAAGAAACTGTTAATCTAAATTCCATGGCGTTACTTTAAAGGAAGTTATTAACATTATTTTAGAGAGGAAAAACCTACACCATATATTTTATGAATAATTTGGTTGGTTCTGTAAAGTATACGTCTGTTTCGAGTAATAGGGTTGCGTTCCTAAAGCTAATGTTGGTTACTATCGAGTGTCTCTTTTTCTTACTTGCTATGGTTTGTTGGTGTGTATTGACAAAAAGTCATAATATCTAGCTAAAAACACCTTAAGTATGAAAAAAGGTAAAGGAATGAAATCAAAATTGGCGACTTATTAATGAATATTTGCTGTAAAAGCCTTATCAATGCTATAAATGTAGCTGCCAGTTTGGCTGCCAATTTTGATTTCATTTCTTTAAGTTTCACGCTCAATCCTTTTTTGCTGCACCTTATTTTTTTTCCCACCTGAGGTATTTTTGACGAGATATATGATTACTGGCTTGAAACGATAATAAAACTATTTTAAAACGTGACACGTCCATTATTCTTAAGTGAGGAAAAAAATGAATACGCTGGAAAACATTATGAATAATATTTTCTTATATTCTGTAAGACCAAACAATATGCACATTCGGGTTATGTTGAACTAGAATCTTAGTACCAAGAATAAATATTAATTTGGTGCTTGAGAACAATATACAGAAGCAGTATCATGTGTCAGTACAACTACCGGGCCTAGCATAGCCTGGTGGTTAGGGCGCTCGAAACCCCGTCACCGAACATGCTTGCCTTTTCAGCATAGGAGCTTTATAATGTTACGGTGAATCCCACTATTTGTTAGTACAAGAGTAGGCCAAGAATTGGCGGTGGGTGGCGTTAAGTATCTGCCTTCTCTTTAGTTTATCACTACTAAATTAAAGACGGATAGCGCAGATAGCCCTCCAGCAATTTTGCGAGAATTTTAAAAAACAAAGAAACGAAAAACAGGATAACTACCATGTCTTTGTTAAAATATGACATTTTAAACCGCGGCACAGTGACTCGTAGAACGGCTCTGAGGTTTTTTTCAAATACAAATTTTAGCTCATGGTTCCATCTCTTGACCGATTTGAGATCTACTTACAGCCGCAGCTATTGAGGATTCCTCTTGTTCACTTAAGATTATTTAGTAAATTAATACCTTGTTAGCATTTTATTTATCATTCGATAACATAAAAACTGCTCAATGGATTTCTTTAAAATTCAGGATGCCTATTCCTGATGTCTACTTGCACTAACTATCCTTTCTTTGGATCCTGAACTGAAAGAGATTGTTATTAATGTCGAGAAAAGTCATATTTCGACTGTACGTGAAGAATTACTTTAATCTCTAAATTTCAGTTATTTCTAATCGCTTTTGATCAAAATTGTAAAATACTGTTTTCCAAAAGTTACGAAAAGTTATTATAAAAGATCTTAAAGTTGGAGTAACATTTTGAAGTTCTCGCAAAAAGCCTTTAGAAACACAACTTCTGGAAAAATGAAACAAAAACATAAGGCTGAGCAGGCTTATGAAGTAACTTTCGGTAATAATAAATGGTAAAGAAAGTGAAATATTATAATAGGTAAGCGTCCTTAAAGCTATCAGTGATCCCTTAACAATAGGCATTTGATATTTCTGTCTTGGGAGTCATGAATGCGTTCACTAGATCACCGCAGGGAATACTATGACTGTCTTACGTTATAGGTAGTATGTTGGTGTGGCACTGTCTGATTGATTTGACGACATTCAGTCACAGTGTAAACTATCAACACGTAACTGTATTCCGGTGCAGTTCATTTTTATGCGATAGCGGGAAAGCAACCCTATATAATTTGTATTTTATACTCATTCAATGTTTACACAATTATCTCCAGTACTGTATGTGTAAAACAGTATATATATATATACATTAAAGCTAATTATATATATTAAATACACGCTGTGTATTGATCACGCTATGCATGGATTTTGTTATTCTAATCTATTCGCATAAACTCCAACTTTTATGTTATTATTGTTTCGCAATAATTTATAAGAAATGTATACTTTATTATCTAATCTTGTACCTCTATTATTTTGCCTGACATGTCCTGGTGGTTAAGAGGCTCAATTTGCAATTTGCGGGTCGTGGGATTGAAAGCCGTCGCCGAGCATACTCGCCCTTTCAGCCATGGGAGCGCTATTGTGTGGCGGTGGGTATTCTTGAGTAGTGTCTTTCCTTTAGTTTATTAATTCAAAATTAGGGACGGCTTGCGCAAATATAGCCCACGAGAAGCTTTGTGCGAAAACAAACAAGCCTCTGTTATGAGTTTTATTTCAATAAAATTACAGCTTTTATGTACATGTTAGTCGACATTGAAAAAAATACGTGATAAACAAGGATGTCACCTTCAATCTTTGTTTTATTTACTTATTCTAAATGTAAAAACAAAAAACGATGGTAACATATTCTGAGTAGAAAGCTTATGGAAGTAATTTGTCATATTATGTTTAAGTGATTTTAATGTCAACCTGTCGGCCAAAGTATGGTGCTGGTGTAGTCAGCTAAGACCAGCAGATGCAATGGTTGTGTCGATAATGATTCTACGTATATGATATTGATGCTTCTTGATGTTGCACACCTCGCTACAGTAATCAACGCTAATTTCTCGACTTTAAGATCTCGTATATTGCCAGCCTGTTGGTGATTATTTTAAGATCTTGGAATTATTGTCAATGAAAACGTAACGCGCTGGTAAAATGATGGATATTATATAATAGGAAATGTAGATTTTTGTTTTATAGCATAAGAAAATGACTAAGCGACAGGGTTGCATAACATTAAGTGCCATATATGTATAATATATAGCCGAATAGGCGTTGATAAATGCAGGTTAATTATTTAGGCCACAGAAAAGAAAGGTATTTGTTTTGTGTTTAAGCGCAAAGCTGCACGATAGGCTATCTGCGTTGTATCCACCACAGGTATCGAATCCGCTGAGTCTCTGGGGGACAATAAAGGTCTAGTTCAATTATTATTATTATTTTGCAAAAATATTTGAATTCTTAGAAAAACAATTGAAAACGTTATTAGGAACAGGAGACGAATAAATTTAGTTAATTTGTGTTATTAAGAATGTATAAAAAATATAAAAGCTAATATTTTGCGGATAATTTGAGTGTAATACAAGGATCATTTAAAAGTTTAAATACCGTGGTAAGCCATAATTTTTAACTTTTCTCATCATTTTATTTGTTGTTGTAAAACACAAAGCTACACAATAGACTATCTGTATCCTATCAACGCTGGTATCGAAACTCGATTTTTAGTATTATAAATCCACTGACTTACCGCTGAGCTACAGGGAGCTTTAAGCACAAATTATGTGCTATGATCAGGAAAGGAAATGGGTTTAAAGAAATAGGTACACGCTTAGGAGCAGTGGGGTGATAGGTATAGAAATGCAAATAGAATAGATAGGAGGTTCATATTTTATATTCTAGCTTGTTAATATCGGTAATTTGAATTCCTAATTCGTAAGAAACTATAGACTTTGTATTTAGACATCACACATATCTAACTTGAACCAATGCTGCATTCAACATACGATGTGACACACAAAAAAATCGATATTTAGATGTGTTCTTATAATATTTACTTCTAAATTAAGAAATTAGCTAAAGTATAATATTAAGTTTTGAATTATAGTCTACAATTTCATACCAAACATATTGACATAAATTCATAAAATAATAGTTCAATAAAATTTTGAATGTAAGTCAACAAATGCAAGGACATGGCCTTTGACCCGTGACGATAGGATTAATAACCATCTTCAGTTGTACTAAACTTAGCCAATGTGGGCCCCCAGTGGCACAGCAGTATGTCTACGGACTTACAGCGTTAGAAGCCGGGTTTCGATACCCGTGGTGGGCAAAGCACAGATAGTCCATTGTGTAGCTTTGTGTTTAATTAGAAACAAACAAACAAATAACCAATGTGGAAAAAATGCAAACTGAGAACTAGGTGCACGGCGTGTACCCCCATTTTCATCACTGGCTATGACTCTATAAGGCTTGCACATATCAAACAGTATTCTCACTCTGAAGAGAAAGTTCGTGCAAGTTGATTGCAATTAAAGTTATACATTTCATTGTATTATATTTTCTGAATTAATATTTAGTTATTTAATGCACGTTGACCAACGTACATTAATTGGTATTTGCTAAACCTGTTATTTAAGGATTATTCCTAACTAAAACACACACACACACACACATCTATATATATATATATGTATACATACACACATGCAGTATTTATATTCTAATCATTATTATTGCACGTCAATCCTCAAATACATTTTTTCACTGAAACCGGTGGCTTGTTATGTGATAACATATTTTAAAGCCCATACAAGTAAGTGTTTTCGAAAGCTGATAGTATGTTTTTCTGAACTCCTCAGAGTTTTAATATACTTATGAATATTGATCGGTCGGTTATTACAAAATTTATCATAATCTATTTTTTTATTAATGTTACGGTGACTCTACAGTTCACCAACATCAGGGCAAATAGAGCAAAAAGTAAACACTTTTCTGTATTACACTGACACGTGCAGTTGATAAACAATATAAATTAGCAGTTAATATTGGCAAATTAAATAATATGAGAAGTGCAAAACGAGCAAACCTACAAACTACAAAATACTAGTTTGGTTTTAGTGCACTAAGTAGATTTTACGCTGTTCCTAAGTTACATAAACAAGAGATTCCTCTTAGACCCATCTTTCATGTGTAGGTTCAGCCACATACCACCTCTCAAAGGTCAATAACGACGTAACTTCTCCTTTGGTTGGCATAAATGGACACCTTGTCTAATACAATAGGATTTGTACAGACCGTGTTATCTTTTTCTCAGTAAGTCAGGTGGAAGTCCTGGTTTCTATCAGATGGTGAGGAGAAATTCTTGGTTTCTTATTAGATCATCAAGTAGAATGCCGAGTTTCCTGCCAGTGAGTCAGGAAGCGTCCTTGCTTTTCTGTCAGATAGTCAGGTGTAATCCCTGGTTTCTTATCAGATAGTCAGGAGAAATTCCTGGTTTCCTACCAGTGTGTTAGGAAGAATAGTCGGTTTCCTATGATGTTGATGCTTTGTTTATGTTTTACGAAAGCTCTCGTAAAAGCATGCCTTCAGAATAATGTCAGCTTAAGAAACAGAGGAATGCCTACAGTGAATGCCATTTGTCAGGCCTTATAAGCATTATGTCTAAAAACTGCTTAATTTGTATGTAACAATTCATTCTACCGACAGAACTTTGGTGCCGCATTGAGTTCACCTGTTATAGTCCCTATCCTAATGAAATAATTTAGAAATGATATCCTTGTTAACTACATGCATCCACACCATGTTTAGAAAAAGATATGTGAGTTATGTCAACACTAAGTAACCAGAAGCCAACTGCACATTTTCAATGTGAAACCTTAACACAAAAATAACCTACTATCAGAGATGTCATGGTTACACATTCTGCTTACAGAAAACTAAGCACCAACGTAAACACTAAATCTGCCTATACAACTAAATCATTAAACTTTATATTCTACCATCCGCTATCGGTTAAGAAATGCTCAATAAACACACATTGAATACAAGAGATTTTCGAATTTACTACGACGAAATATCGTTTAGAAAACAGTAAGCAAATATTAAGTCAGTCCTCAGTCAAAACTAAAACTCAATAAGCTTGATCAAAAATACTATGGAAGATGTTATTGTTTGTTATTGAGCACAAAGCTACACAAAGGGCTATCTGTGCTCTGCTCACCATGGGTATTGAAACACTGATTCTAAAAGTATAAGTCCGCAAATATACCGCTGTGCCACTGGGGGGGCACTATAGAAAAAAAATTACAATTAGACAAAATTAAAGCATAGCAAGAATCGAAGGTTCATACATAATAACTATTTCATATATGAACGGGATATTGGAAGCGATTAAAAGCATACTTACACTCTTGAACATCAGAATAGTTTCCAAATCCCATATAAATCTTTGCAACGTACTTACACGTGTTAAAGATCCCAAACTAAAGATCTGGGCTTGTATACCACTTGTCATGTTCAGATTTTTCTGGTATATGTGTCGGTGGAACAGGACGCAATCTTGCTAATCGAATAAGTGAACGTAAGAGGACTTTGACATCAGGACCATTCGAAAGTTTTCGACTAGCAGAGCATACAGCTGCTAAACTACATAATATCTACTTGTCGGCTAATAAACCGATAGATAAAAGCATCTTTAGACCATTCACGAAATAAAAAGAAAGTTTTCCTAGAGCTTTAGTTAAACAACAGCTTTATTAAACAACCGTTTAATAAAGTTAAATTCCATCATCCAAAAGGGTGGTTTCCGGTCATTAAACATTAATTTTGAATAGATGTTACCAGTTTATAGTTTGAATTTTCTCTTCTCACAAAATTGTTTTCATACTTATTATTTTACGATTAATTTTTTGCAATCTATTTGATCTTATGTGTTTCATCTGACACATTTTTGACAGAAAACTACTTTATTTTATTGTATTTCGATTTGTGTTTTTAGTGATATAGTACTTCTTTCATTAATTAATTTGCCAATACTAACTGCCAATTTCTTTTCAATTGCATATCCAAGTTGGTCAGCGGTATGTTAAGAGACTTACATCGCTAAAATCCTTGGCTCGATTTCCCTTGGTAGACAGAGCAGTGCAGATAATTAATATGTAGCTTTGCGTTAAAACAGACGTTTATTAATTGCATTGTTAGACACGTTCTCGTACTTCACATATCACGTGCTAGTGTTAGGTAGAACAATGTTTACTTTATGATTTGCCATGCATTCAATAATAACCGTTATTTGCCATTTATCCTAGTGATGTTGAACTGTGCAGCCACAGAAATGTTGGTATTTTTTTAAAGTTAGCTACAGAATTGGTTTTAGAATGAATAATTATTATAGTCTTCTCAGAGTTTTATTATTTGTAATGATTTTCTTATCTTGAACGAGAAGCAAAAAATTATAATGTAAACTGTATATACATTTTTTTCTAAATATGAATAATTTTGTTACTTATCCTAGCCAAGATATACTTCACAAAAATTTTGATACAAGTGACTGAAACAGTTAGAATCTGAAAACAATATTTTGTTGACCTTACTGTAAGGGTACTGCTTTCTTGCATGACGTAATTAATGATTATTTAACGTATCTGAAATTTCTGAATGAATGTTAAAGGCTAGCGCAGTGACGGGCAAGACAAAAGTCATGGAGCATCTTCTTGATGGTTTCCAAACATTAAAAACTAATGTATATTTTATTTTATATACCGAACCGCAAAAAAATAAACAAACTAGATTACAAAACCTTTTTTATAAAATTCACACTGTACAATAAAAATAACGAATCGAAGTTATTTTCTATACAATGCTCGGAACAAGCGAATAATTCTGAACCTTTAGGGGTACTCGTGAAACCTAATCCACTTGGTTTTTATATTTGTAGAAAACTCAATTAGTTACGTGAAGCAAATTGCTTCTTTTGTCACAATATCCACAGATATCGGGTCTGTGTGCTTGTTTTACTATATTTTTATAACTTCTTAAATCGCCGTAGACGTGATAACAGCTTTTCATCAGGATGGATAAACTGTTCCAAAATAATACTAAGGAGCCTGTACTTTACTGAGGACGAATTTATGCTGATCCGTTATTATTATTATTGGTTTTCTTTGTTACCACAATGTAGTTTGTACTCGAGAGTCTGTACTTTACTGAGGACGAATTTATGCTGATCCGTTATTATTATTATTGGTTTTCTTTGTTACCACAATGTAGTTTGTACTCGAGAGTCTGTACTTTACTGAGGACGAATTTATGCTGATCCGTTATTATTATAACTGGTTTTCTTTGCTACCACAACGTAGTTTGTATTCGAGAGTCTGTATTTTTTCTGAAGACGAATTTATGCTGATCCGTTAGTATTATTATTGGTTTTCTTTGTTACCACAATGTAGTTTGTACTCGAGAGTATGTACTTTACTGATGACGAATTTATGCTGATCCGTTTTTATTATTATTATTGGTTTTCTTTGTTACCACAATGTAGTTTATACTCAGGAGCCTGCACTTTAGTGAGTACGAATTTATGCTGATCCGTTATTGTTATCATTGGTTTTCTCTGTTATCACGGCCTAGTTTCAGCATTAACTATATATCTTTCATACGTTGTTTTATCTTGTTTTTAACAGGATTTATAGTCTTTATAATTTATATATTTGTCCCTAGAGCAAGGACATATTGACCAGTTTTCTAACGTTTTATCTGTAAAATATGATTTTAATTCGTATTTTGTATCAATCTGTATGCAGTATTTCAATTATCGTATAATTTAAATCAATGAAGTAAAAATTGTATTTTTGTCGTTTTTATGACTTTGATACACATTTACAACGGTTCGTTTTATCATACATTCATAAATATGTTTTTTTGCAACATTAACTCAGAAGTCTTCCAGTTGTAAGCTTGAGGGTTTATAACATTAAAATTTGGGGCAAAAACAATAAACGTTCACTATTTTCTAAGAATATACTTATTTAATTATTTTTATTTTTAGACATTCCTTTTAAAATATATATATTTATTTCTTTGTTTATATGAATAATGCATTGACGAACAAAACGTTTTCGTTATTTTCTATTTTTACGGTAAAAGTGTATAAAGATGGACAAAAATGTTTTAAACCGTTTATTTTTTCTTATGTCATTTTGTAAGCGTATCGTGGTTTCTACCGCCATTTTATAATACAATAAATATATTCATTTAGAGGCTGTACTACCATAAAGTAGCTTGTGGTAAAAGTATATTCAATAACGTTTGCTAAGATTGCTTTATTGCAGTTTCATTGGTTTCGTTATTTTCAGTTAGTAATAATATTTTGCCATATTTTTCTCGAATTTGAAATAACCATTTATTATTAGTGCATGCATTGGTCTTCGATATTCCAAACGCACAAAATCATAAGCGATAATCGGAATCTATTCTGTTATTACTAGTATAAACAATCTTATTGAGTAAAATGGCGATTTCTTAAACCCATTTTCTAGAAATCTGTAGAACATAAAGACCTTTTAAAAACACTTTGTTTTTACGTTTATAACTGTGAAACCAGACGCTTGAGTTCACTAAGGTGATATGAAGGTGCCTAAGTGTACTTGGGTGGTATTGTATTTGTGTGACTACACTATGTAAAATTAATGGCAGAATGTAAGTTTCATTGTATAAACTTATAAGATCTAAAATTTCGTAGAAGGAAAACAACCCCTTGAAAATAGACTGGCACAATTACACCCAAATAGCTGAAGATGATACAAGGAAGGGACCAGGAGAACAAGGAATAGCGTTCTACCTGCCACCTGGCATGGAACAACAGAAGGATCAACTTTACAAAGTCAACGGGTTTAACGCTCTGGTCAGTGATTACATTGCCCTCAACCGCTCCTTACCGGACATTAGACACCCAGGGTAAGACAGTTTTCAAAACTTGTTTTTTGCACAGTGCGCAGATTGATAGATCGGTTTATGGCCATCTGAAATCAAATTTACCAAGAATGTATTAGTTTTAGTACAACACATGTTCAGAATAGTAGGAGAATTCACATGTAACAGCATACGTGTAATAACACTAAAGAAAGTAACATGAAATTATCACCAAAACAAAGCAAAAACAAAACTCACAAAACTCTAAAATGTATTCCCATAAAAAAAGAGGAAACATTGACTGCTTACAAACCTGAGAGGCCCAGCATGGCCAGGTGGTTAGGGCGCTCGACTCACAATCTGCGGATCGCGGGTTTGAATCTCCATCACACCAAACATGCTCGCCCTTTCAGCCGTGGGGGTGTTATAATGTGAAGGTCAATCTCACTATTCGTTGGTAAAAGAGTACCCCAAGTGTTGGCGGTTGGTGGCGATGACTAGCTGCCTTCCCTCTAGTCTTACACTGCTAAATCAGGGACGGCTAGTGCAGATAGTCCTCGTGTAGCCTTGCGCGAAATTCATAACAAACAAACAAACCTCAGATTGATCGTTACAGGACACAAGCCCTTAATGGAACCCAGCCCTATACTTGTAGCTTGATATTGAGTAACAAAATAAGTTTTTTTCCTCTATTTAGGCAATTTTTATCCACTTTGAAACTTTGGTGAATTAGTGGAGAAGTATTGATAATGTTTCTTTGAAACCAGTGTTTTGTAATATGGTTATTGAATAACTATATTTTTCACATAAATACTTGACATCAATGATTCGAGGTTTTGGAATGCTCATGCTTTCTATTTTAATAAAAAAAGAGAGACGGAGGCTTGCGGTGTTCTAGACAACATATTAATTGATTAGAACACTTGTCAGTTAAGTGAAGTGCGGATTCGAATTCTGCTCCGTTTACATTTCCACTTCTTCAGAAAATGTACAGAATATCGATAGAACAGTGTGTTATTATACATTTTACTTAAGATAAATATCTGGTTATATGACATTTTAGACGAGTTGATTTATTAACAGCCATTCTTCGAGTCAGCGAAACCAGTTTGGTAAGTTGATTCCCAAATAAAGCTTTCCAGTACTTTCTTTTTAATTATGAATGCAATATCTGGAATTTTATTACTCCCCCCCCTCCTGTGAACTAGTTTCCATGCTATATGAGGGAGGATAACCCTTAACCCATCCAAGATCTCACACTAAACGTGGCACATGTTGCGCAATACAACAACATCTGGTTCCTCATCTGTATAAAGCCATTTTTTGTTTGTGAATGATTAGGTAGCATTAGAAGTAGCAACAGTAGTTGTAGAAAAACGACAAGAGCAGTAGCAGGGACAATAGTAGCAGTAGCAGTAGCACCGGCAGGCCACATAAAGAAATATAGACCAATTAATGGCTTTATCTCTGTTTTAAACCAATCAAGATCTAATATTCATAAGCACTTTTTATTTAACCAATCACGGTATGCTAACATGAACACTTCTACCTTTTGCAAAAGGAACACAGTTCGGCCAATTCCTTAAACTCCGCATCTTTGTAGCCGAACACTATCGAGAGGTGAGTTCTCTAGAAAGTAAGGTGCTTTTTGTTGTTGTTTTTTAGGTTAGCAGACAAATCCCTTTATCGGAGTTCTTTTTTTGGGGGGGCTCTAACTTGAATACCAAAAACAGCGACAATCTTTTGTTGCCTACCCATCCCCAGAATTTGATCTCATTGACTCACAGACTGGATGTTAAAACGATTTTTAAGTTTTCGAATTGGTTTGCATCTTAAATGGGTGCTGTAAAATAATTGTTATTTATTTTTGCTGGGTGACTATATTCATGAATGGTAGGTTAGTTAAAATTCTACACAGTCGACCAAGTAGGAGGGTTAATATATGACTAGCAAGAGTAGATAGCCTTTTGGGCTCTACGTCAGTATGAGCGTGGACGGTTTAAATGAGACGATGATTGAATTAGGTACTGAACGAATTGTTTGAATAATGAATGGTTTTGTGATTGATTTTATAACAACCAGCTTCTCTAAAGGTCATATTTGTGATTTATTGACTACCCAGAACAATATCGGCCATGCTGTGAAGATAGCGGTCATCAGGTGGTGTAGTTAACCTTTCACGAACTTGTCTAGATTAGTTCATGTATAACGTGTCCACAGCAGCTTCGCCACATACTTGGACATACTTGAATGAATTAGTGCTCGAATGCGAGTTTGTTCAGTTACCAACATTTAATCAATTTTAGCGTGTGTACTTTAATCAAGAACTAGGCTTATGAACATTAATTTCGGAACATTTATACTTCTTAAACTAGTTAACTTTCTCCAACAGTGATAGAGGGGATCTTTTATATTGTTTTTGTTCATTTTTATTTATTTATTTTATCTAACACTCTTTTTATTATCAAGCTAATATATTCTGATCAAAGAAAGCTATCTACACAGAACTAAAAATATGTTCTTAGTAATGAACATATCTAACTAATTATAATATTCACACTATATGATTACTTATAGCATGTATTGTTCCGTTAGTTGGTTAATGTTATTGTTAACATGTTTGGTCGTAAGCCTAATAATAACTTAAGAGGTCAACCCCAGAGTCTTAGGTTACTTCTAAATCCATATACTAACGATGCAGAATAACCACTATAATGAAATAAGAAACATAAAATTTAATTAGGTATAATAAACATAGATATATTGATATTCTAACCAGCATTGTGGTAAAATTATCACTTGTTTAGGCCGATGTCCAAGTAAAAACTAGCTCACTATTGTAAAAGTTATACTTGGTTCGGCTACCCTAGTGGATTTACGTTAGTTCTAAATCCATAAACTAAACTAACAGTGTGAAATGATCTTTTTAATAACATTGCAAATAAATAATAGTAAAAATTAGTTACAATACTATTGATGAAAGAACCGTAAAGAAAGAATAGGGTCTAACTAAATTACTATTCTTGCTGGAAAACAGAAAATATTTACTTCTCAAAAAACTATTAAGGCTGAGAAAGCTACACGCTGTTAGGACAACGTCTTCACTCCTAGAGCACGTGCGAAACTCTTGTCACTGTATTGACCTGCATTGAATTTTCTCAACGATGGTCTCGTGCACATATAGAGTGTCTGTAAGTAAGACTACCGCGGTAGGATTACATCAGAGGCTGATTCTCTACTATTTTTTTTTTTAATGAAACAGCAAGAAGTGAGCCGTTAAAATTTTAAATATGAGTGACTATGATTTTTTTTGGTTGGCCTGGGACAACGCTATTAAGACTGATTTTTTTTTCAATTAAATAACCCCCATTGTCTTAGTGGTAAGTCTGCAGCCTTACGACCCTAAAAAATGAGGTTTCGATACCCCTAGTCGGCAGAGCATAGATAGCTCATTGTGTACGTTTGCGCTTATCAACAGCCATAAACAAAACATTCAGTTAAATACATTTTTAAAATACGGCTTTGTGTTTTAAGCTAAAAAGTCTCAATGTTACAGATAATGATATTATATTTAACATAATAAATAATCATATTGGTTTTTTTGTTCACTGATTGTAGCTACTTTGAAGCTGTTATTTATATGTATGTCGCAGGATAATAAATGTGTTGTGTCATTTATTCCTATTCTGATCCCTCAAAGGTATGTCACTCAAAACCTGCGTATTCACAGATATCTCCTGCCTTTGGTTGCTCTTTTAATACGACATTTCAGATTTCATGCCGAATCCTTCCAACAAATGTAAGTAAAGTATATAGAACACAGCACACGTCGGGTCTGAAACCAGCTTAAAAAAGAACTATTAACTCTACATGTATCAGA
>NW_013668109.1:131021-149236 GCF_000517525.1 Limulus polyphemus
TAATATTCATTTTTTTTCTATCACGTAAGGATTTTGTAGAAATCGGGAAGAAAAAAACAACAACTCTTACTTAGATCAGATTATTTTTATTTTCGTTTACCACAATGAACATTTGTTATTATTATGTTTGTTAACAAAAATACAAACAAGCCGAAGAAAAAGGAAGAACATTGATGTCAAACGAATATGCATCCTCATTCATCCTGATTTTGTGTGTTGTGTGAAATCTACGTCTTTTAGCCTCAAAACTACGTGTTGTGTGTTGCGTTATAACGTTTTGTGAAAAATCTGTACGTGATGGAGAAAAATGGATGTCATTTTCGGATTCAGCGTACAGGAATTACTGAAGAACATGTAAACATTTGAAAACAATAAAATCACCACATGCCTGTGTTATGTTAAGTTTTACTTTGGCGTAGTCTAACCCTAACTGTTTGTAATAAGGTACATAAATAATCTTGTGTATTTGCGGTCTTATGCCTATTTACACAATGACATTACATTCTTACACTAAAGTGCGTTGGGCCCCACAATGGCACAGCGATATGTCTGCGGACTTACAACACTAGAAACCGGGTTTCGATACCCGTGGTAGGCAGTTAGCAAACAAACAAACTCAAGTGCGTTGGAAGGAGGTTATGTCCTAAATCCAGACAAAATTACAATACTACAAAACAAAATACAAGCATGATATATGTGTGTGTATGTGTGTGTGTGTGTGTACACGTGGTTAAGATAAAGTCGAAGTAAAAATCAAAATTTTTCTATATGTCTATGCAACACTCACATAGGTCTCAGAAGTGCTATAATCTCAGAAAGATCAGAATTGAAATGTTTAGTTTGCCAAAAGAAAATATCTTTCAAGGAATTCAGATCCAATTTTCTTGAAACACCAAAGTGCTAAAAATTACGACAAACTTAAAGAGGTATTTTAAATTCCATCTTTCCATTGGGTTCCTTAAAATGGAGATAGTCAAAGAAATCAGATCCATCTATGTTTCTTTTCTGACAAGTCACGCACCGTCTAACAATGGAAGGATTGCAAAAGATAATAAAATGATGCATGAACTTACTTATTGATCCTGCCAGGAAGATATTTTCACGGCTCTGGAATTCAGAATATCGCCAATAACATGTATTTAGTAAATTCCAGTCCAGGCTCTCCATCTCCAAGAAATGTATATGTTCAGACCAAGGTATCTTGTAGGTAAACAAATTAGGACTGAGAGAATTAGAAAGTAGATGCGGCGCTTACCAAGATTGATGAAAAACTGGGAAAATGGCAGCAGATTTTCCTCTTTGTATGGACCATTTACAAACAGTGAAGTAACTTTGAAGAAAGAGAAACACAAAGCCTACACCGACTCTCCTAATATACATTTTAGTTTGTTTTATGTGGGCTGCTCGTCACCGAGATTGATGAAGCCATTATGTTAGGGTATTCTACTCTGTAACTTACCGTAGCCAAATCCTAATGTGTCCACAGAGAGTTCGCCTAACTTCTTCAATTTATGAGGTTCTGTTTGTTTTATATCTTTTGAGTTAAATTATTTTTTTC
Source organism: Limulus polyphemus (assembly GCF_000517525.1). Classification (NCBI taxonomy): domain Eukaryota; kingdom Metazoa; phylum Arthropoda; class Merostomata; order Xiphosura; family Limulidae; genus Limulus; species Limulus polyphemus. The sequence continues at coordinate 132,580 of NW_013668109.1, forward strand.
ATTTTATTTGCTTTTCCCAAGGCTTAGTCTATATCAAAGATATCATAATCTTAATAAGAATTATGGAAATAATGTCTTATACATGGATTTGGTATTTTGAAAATTGAGACAGATTACTGGATATGGAGTAAGTGGTAAAAAGTGGAAAGAGTCTGTTTGTTTTTCGCTCTATATCCGTGGTCCTTAACCTGTTGTTCAAAGTCCAGGTATTCTTATGTGCCCGTGACTATTACTTATAAAGGGGTCCTAGACATCGAGTTTCCATATTATAATTACATTTTTATGTCAGTGCCTCTTAAGTATACTGTATAATCACATTATGCAGATAAACCTGAGTATAGGAATTCGTGAGATTGTCTTTGGTTCGAGTAGGGGGTCCATGAGAAAAAAGCTGAGAACCACTGTTTTAAATATATATCGCCAAAACTTTTCAACTTTTATAAATGATTTATTTCCGATTAATCTTAAACTTTGTGTTCATTGAACTTTGCGATGTTATTCCCATCCTGATATCAGACCTACTTTCTCCAGCCATCTAGAAAAGCTGTTATAATTAGTTTCAGGAATATTAGCTTTTACACTTAATTTGTATAGAAATTGCTAGTTTCGTTTATCCAAAATCGATTGTCTAGAACAATAAAAAAGTTAAAAATAACTGTTTTTCTTTCTCAAACATTTGGAGTGTGGGTAAAAGCGCCCTTATATTAGTTAAGAAATACTTGTTAATTTGATGAGAGAGAGAGAAGAAAAAAAACAGACATTGTAAACGAAAACAAAACAAGTAGATTAACTTAAGTTTTGAGTGGCCTAGTAGTTAGCGTGTTCTGATTGTGAATCAGAGTGTTCGTGGTTTATGGCCCGTTGCCGCAAAAAGCTTGCTTCGTACTTTAGGGCCATTGTTTCCCTAATCGATCAGGCAAGTGTAGCCCAATAACTGTCGATGGGTCTGTAGACTAGCTTCTTTTCTTCTAGTCTGTTAGTTAAAAAATTAGGGACAGTTTTGTGTAGTTTTGCGCGAAAATTCTGGAATAAACAAGTATAAATTTCTACACAGTAAATCACAAAATCGTTTGTGTCTACGAAATGTACTATTATTCCTATTTTTTGGAACCCTGCAGATGACTTTAGGTAATGCTCTCTCTTGGTCTAGGTGGATAGAAGTTCTAGTCGGCATATATGGCAAGAAATGTTGTGTTGAGTGTTCGATTTTGTTTACGAACATAAACCAAACTCTTCTGCTAATTTTATAGATACAAAGCATTCCCAGGGTTAGTTTTCTTATTAAGTCGGTAATGTAAAATATAAATACATGTTTTAATATTTAATGACGTACCTGAAACTTGGAACTGGGAAACACGGCTTGAGTTATAAGAGCCGTTATTTTCAAAAGTACTCTTTTAGCATAACTTAACTTGCTTTCCAGTTGATAAGAACAGTGAAAGACAGAAAAATGATATAACGCACTTAAATCTATCAAAAGATAAAGTGGGCACAGCACAGATAGCCCATTATGTAGCTTTCTGCTTAATAACAAACAAACAGTAAAAAATTTCCATAATACTTTGAAATAATATTAATGCAAATATGTGACATATTTCTCTCTCAATTTTCAATGACTTAAAAATTGAATTCATTAAATCTCCTGGTGGATCAGCGGTAAGTCTGAGGGTTTATAGAGCTAAAAAATAAAGTTTCCATACCTGTGGTGAGCTGAACATAGATAGTTCATTGTGTAGCTTTGTGCTTAACAACAAACAAACATTCATCATTGTTGATACACATGAGCTTAACTGTAATATACACATCTGTAACAACTCTTAGTTTCTTGTCCGAAATTGCTGATAGATTTAGTCGTAAATTACGACAACAATAAAATAGTTAACTCACATTTGAGAAACAATGATTTTTTAGATACTTTTCTATAATTACACGCATATTTGTTTTTGTTCTTGTAAAATTACGCGTGTTAGCGTTTTAAAACTGGATTTTATAAAATAGGCATTTCTTTTAAACTTTATATAAATATTTCTGATTTCTATTACTTAGCATATTTCATTATTTCAAAGTAACCTTCCCCCTTTCCCGGTTGTTCAGCTTATAAAGCTAAAAACTATGTTTCCATACTGAGCTAGGCAGAGCACAAAGAGTCATTTATGAATTAACCTTTGCTCTTAAATTAACAACAAACAAATGATTACTTGACAAGCTGTTTGGGGTTTTTGTTTGAACCGTGCCTATTATTAGCAGTTTATAGACTGTTTAATGTGTTTGTAAGACAAATGCCCATTATGGTTGGGCCTGGCATGGCCAGGTGATTAGGGCGCTCGACTGGCAAGCTGAGAGTCGCGGGTTCGAATCCACGTCCCACCAAACATGTTCGTCCTTTTAGTCGTGGGGGTGTTATACTGTGACGGTCAATCCCACTATTCGTTGGTAAAAGAGTAGCCCAAAAGTTGGCGGTGGATGGTGATGACTAGCTCTCGTGATAGCCCTCTTATATTTTTGCGTGTAATTCAAAACAAACAAACAATCGCATGGTTGCTGTTGCGCAAGATATCTAACATTATGCCACAGGCTGTAAATTACACGTAAATGTCTTCCCGCCAGAGCGGTAAATTTGTTTGTAGTTAAGCACAAAGCTGTACAATGGGTTATCTGTGCTCTGTCCCATTCCCCACAAGTATCCAAATCCGATTTTTAGCCGCGGTATAACGGCTAGAATGACCGAGTTTCCGAAGTACAAACTTTTAGCTTATAGCTCCATTATCTCTTGACCGATTTGAGATCTAATTACAGTTTTGGATCCAGGAGCTGAAACCCTTTCGATTGGAGTATTTTATCACGCCCAGATAAAATAGATAAATAAAATAGATAGATAAAAATGCTCATAGATTAATTTACTATAATCCTGTCTAAATGAATTTCAATTTGAGGGTAGCCTGGTAGAGATCTTGATGAGTCTCATAGATTTCTCTAATCCTGCTTAAAAGAATTTCAAGTGCCGCGGCTTTTGAAGATTCCCTCTTGTTGGCAATATACGTCAGCAGACTTACCACTGGGGGGAGGGGGGGAGGCGAGCGGTGTGTTTGTGCTTTTAGAATATTATCATCAATGTATCTTGGAGAGTGATCCATATTTAATGTACATGATAATTAAAATAAAAAAAGTATTTTAATAGAATCGGGCTTACTCCAAATTAATATCATATATACACTTTTCTGAGCAATAAAATAAAATCCACAAAAAACTTGAAGCAGGATATAAACGAAGTTTAAATCCAGTTTTTTATTAACCTTCTTTTTAGCTTTAAGTATGAATTTATCGCTTTTAAAAATGTTTATATCAACAGCACACTTTATATTTATTTTGGCCTGATTATAGGGCGATCTCGAATATAAGAGGATCCCCATTTTTAGAAACCATGGGAAGGAAAAAAAATTGAGATCAGTAAAATCATAACTATAACTTAATAGTCTGCAGGTGGATTAGTTGCAAGAATTAGCAATGACCTTCAGTGAACATCTGACGCACATGCACAGGAATGGGACAGGCTAGAGTAGGGTGTAGGGTCCTGTGGTCGGCCGCGATTATAAGGCGACTATGAATATTACAGCCTAATTATCAATAAAAAAAAAAAACATTGCCCTATAATGGGGCCAATACCATAACATGCGCTTTTTCTACTGAGGTTCGCCAAATACATTATTTTTAAATTGTTTTATTCCTATAACCTTTCTACTTATATACAAATCTTTCATTACAAAAGAAGAGATTAGTTCAAATACTATCTCGACATTGTCTCACAATACTTTTCTTTTTGGTGGTTGAAGTACAGAGTTATGTCATATTGTTACTTAGGTGACAATAGTTCTCGAAACAATACATTCAGAAAAACAAACTGAAAGTTCATGGTATTTCCTACCCATTTTTCTGCGTAATAAAATAAGGAACACTAGGATGCCTGTCGTGGTTTGATGGCCTTAACAACTGGGAGAGTTTTAGTGTTGCCTTTGAAATTAGCGTGTGGGAAGTAGAAGTATGTGTTGCACGTAACAGACTAATTTCGTCCTCCAGTGGGACAGCGGTAAGTGTACTTACTTGCAACGGTAAAATCCGGGGTTCGATTGTCCGCGGTAGACACAGCAGATAGTCCAATGTATCTTTGCTATAACACACACATAAAGAATAATTACAAGCACATTTTTGTGTGCTGTTTTATCTTAGTAATTTGATCATTTTTTAACGTAACGTGAGCAAATATCATTACTTGATACAAAATCGTGTGACATTTTCCCTCCAGGCTGGGCTTTATTGTAGTCAAACTGTATATTTTGGGGTTCATGGCTTACATCCCATTGCCGCAAAAATGCGTTCTGCACTCTGGGTCTGTGAGTATACTATATATAAAGAGTGAAGGTCAAATTCCACTGTTTGATCAGTTCAAAGCTGCCAAGTATTGCAACGAGTTGACTAACTTGCTTTCCATCTAGTCCAGGGATGGTCAAGTTATTTATGTTTATGGACCAGTTTCTGACTTAGACAGTAGTCTGCGGGCCGAAAATATATGACTGGGTAAAGTACGTTTAGAATATTTGCTTAGTGTAAATTTTTATTCATACTGTCTGCTGTAGACCCCCAGTTAATTATGGTTTTGAATAAATAACTGAGATAATATTTGAAGAAAGTTTACAGAACTCACGAGACGGGTTTGTTTGGTCACGGTTTCGTTATCTTTTCATTTTGCCAGTTTGGCCAAAATAAAATGTTATTAAAAAAAAAGAAGTCTATAAGTTGGCCATCTATGCTTTAGTCTTTAACATTTATCAATCAGTGATCTATGGACCACTAGACCAGTGTTCAGAGGGTCAGTGAAAAGGCATTGTAGTGTATAGATTCCATTGTGGCCTACGTTGATAAAAAGAATAAAAATGCAGGTAGTACACAGACAGAAAAGTTAGAGTAACATTGTTCTAATTTAACAGTTCAAAATTAGGGACGGCTATGTGCAGATACCTCTTGTGTATCTTTTTGCAAAAATTAAAAAAGAAACAAAGACCTAAATTCATAAGGTTTTCATTACTTAAAGTTAAAATACTTGACGATGTTTTAACAAATAATGATTTTTACAGTCAGATTCTGCGTCTTTATTTGCGAGTTTTATGCAATTATTTTTTGTATTCAACATATTTTAATTTTTGAATGCATATATATTAGTATGAATGTATGCGTGTTTGTGGTATGTGGTTGAATTGATGTAAATCCAGTTTTTTCAGGAACATTTCTTTTTATATGAAGATCAATGGCAATGTACTTGGAGTTTGAGATATGTCTAACAATATTCTGAAATTAGAGCTGCAAGCTTACATCGTTTTCAAATCTTTGCTTATTACCATGTTAATAGTAATAGGAAACATACTCATCCTCATTGCAATGGATTTTTGGGACATATGGTTTTCTCTTTTGTAACCATAGCCTTCACTCTGTAGATAAAGCACAACTATAGATTGGCTTCCAATGTGGTTTCAGTGTCAATGCAATCCTAAATGCTCTACTGCATGAATTTAGCCACTTCCATGGTGATGATTGAAGATTTCCTTCACTAAAAGGTTGTGCTTTTTGGCTGTATATTGTTTAACAATCTTACTATATCAATATCCTTCCTCAAAAAGGGCTACCACACATCTTTTCAGCCATAAGTCTTCCCATGGTGACATTGAACTGTTGAATGCTTAGGAGTTTATCTTAAGCAAAATAAATAGGTGATACACATTTCACACATTGTACCTATATAGCCTTCTGTAAAAACTCAGAACTGCATTAGAGCAGGCAAATGGTTTTATGAGATATGATTAATTCTGTGTACTAGTATGGTACTAACTTCAGATAACATATTTGACCTGTTTTATTAAGATCTTTGATTTTTTAATAAACAAGGCATGTTTTACAAATTAATGCTTGGTATCAAGGTGAAAGCAGAAATCTACATCTCTCTCTCTCTTTTACTTAATAATTGTGTTTTAATTACACATATTTCTAATAATATTTAGCAAACTTTAACTTGTTTGAAACAATAGACATATGAACACATAATTAATGTTAATTTAGCCAAGCATGTTAAAAAGGGTGAACATTTAAAACTCTTTATAGACATACCAAACACATTTCTCCAGTCTTGAATACCTTTTGTGATATTACTCAAAAATGATGGCTTACCAAAAATCATGATTTACATAACCAAATGCTGAGACTTATTGTAACTTCGTACAGTTTTATATGCTGAGGTTTTTCTTCAACAGTTCCTCATAAAACTTATATCATAATGTGAATAATATTTGACACACATATAATAGCTTAATGAAATGAAACAAGTTACTGTTGTTGCTTTCAATAGATTTCAAAAAGTACTTCATGTGACTCATTTAAAGTCCAACTGTATCTGTTATCTTGAAATTAAAATAGTTAATTATAGGATGTTCTAGCACTACATGAAAAGTGCAAATTAAAAAATGCTATATACAGAAAAACTAGAAGATAAATAGTGAACCTGTATATTCCCAAAAAATTTTATTTTTTTATAATAGAGTAATTATATGATTAAAGGAACTTATAGTTACTGTTTTCAAATTATTTTAATTTAAGTTGAGCAGATAATACCAATGTTTGATGTCAGTACTTGATTTTAGAACAGTTCCCAAAAAAGGAAATCATCCTAAACTTGGCAAAAATTCCAGTGTGAAACACCTTTGTTTTTCAAAAAGATTTGAATTATAGATTTTGTTTCAGTCTCTTAACAGTATTTTAACTAAACAAACTTATATAATTTCACTATTATCCTTCATTTGTTTATTTATGTTTTTATTTCTAAATATCAGTTTTACAACATATTTAATTGAATCTCAGAATCATGTTATGTTGCTAAGGTTAATGTCTATATAAAAAAAACCTTTCAAACTTAATCTATAACCCCCTTTTTCTTGAAATGTTCCAAATTTTGATGGCATATAATTGATTAATGTATTTAAATGAAACATTTTGTAGTAGTTGAAGCACATAAAGTATACTTCATCATTAGCTACAGAAAGGTCTCTAATTGTCATTATATAAATAAAAGGTCTAAAATGTCTAACATGAATATTGTTTTAATTGCACAGGTGTAAAAGTAAAATATATTTCTCCAAACTACCGACAGCTAGTGTTGTAGTTCCTTTTCATAATGAACACTGGACAACCTTACTACGTACTGTCACCAGTGTATTAAATCGCTCACCACCTGGTCTAGTCAAAGAAGTCATTTTGGTTGATGATTTTAGCAGCAAAGGTGAGGTAGTAACTATAGAAACAAAATTTAAAATCAAACCTTTAAGGAGTCACGATATTTACCTTTATTTATTACAAAAATTTAATACAGTTATTGTACAGACAACTTTTTGGTATTAGATATTATCAGATACCTAAATAAAAAAAACATTTTTTTTAATGTTGTGGATGTAATTTATGGTTAACCTTAAAGGCAGTTCTATATTTATGTTAAAATTAATGCTCAGCATAACATATAAAGTACTAGAAGTATTTAGCATGGTAGGAATAGCTCTGTGTTGAAGTAGGAGTTCATTGTGATATGAAAAACAGCCCATCATCAGATGATCAGTACACAGTATTATAAAAGTAAAAATAGTAGACTATCAGTTTTCTGCATGCTGGGATTAAAAATGATATTAGGTTAGGTGTAACAATTCAGTTAAAGGTTCATAAGCATCTGTAACAAAAGTGAGGACTGTAAAACAAAAAAACAAAATAATCATTACAGTTCAGTGTATACTGGTAGACTGAAAACTTTGAACTAAATCAACCAATACTAGTTAAACATCAAGCCTGAAAAAATAACTTACTTCTTAGCAGCTGAGGTCCATTGTGATATCTTGACTCTGTTCTTTCATATCTGTTTCTCTAGATGAATGTGATTTAATATTGTTTGAAGTCGTTTCTTTTCATATTTTATGTCTTCCAGAGGAACTTAAAACAGCCCTTGAAGACTATATCAAAAAACACTTTAACAATGTTCGTGTGATTAGAGCCAAAAGGCGAGAAGGTCTTATTCGAGCTCGTTTGATTGGTGCCCATGAAGCAACAGGAGATGTAGTAATATTCTTGGACTCCCACACAGAAGCTAATGTCAATTGGCTGCCACCACTCTTAGGTAAAAAATATAAGGAGATTTTTTATTTCAGCAGATATGAATAAAGATACATACTAATTTTCCCCTCTTAGATCAGGGCTCCAAACTAAGATTAACCTGTAAAGAGTGTATCATGGGTTGGCACACATATTATAAAAATATAATGAGCAGATTGTTTCACAAAAATTTGATTTCTATTGTTTTATTTACTTCTTGTCTAATGATTTTATTTTATTTCATGTCCATTCTTTTTTTTTTCTTTTTTTTTGTAGCGGTAGAAAAGTGCAGACCCATGATTAGTTATTACTAGGTGTATTAAAAGTATTTATTTTGTACATCCAGTGTCTTCTGAATTATTCATTGGGGTAATTTCAATTATGTATGACAAAATTAATTATGGGATCTTTTTAAAAACAAACTTTTTATCACCAGAATGCTCTCTTATTAAGAAAAGGAATGAAAAATCTTATTAATATAGCTAAATGTGTATTTATCATAACTATAATAGCAGGTTAATACTGTTCAACTTTTAGTGTGCTGTTTTGTATTTTAAATACCATTGAATTAAATAAAAATAATGTATAGCTATCCTGTAAAGACAACCATATGTGGGTCTCAAATCTTGCATAGCATTAAACCTTTTGAACATAACTAACAGAAATTAATCTTTTACATTTTTATAACTTCTTATAGATGTTATTATTTTAAGTTGTTTTGCCCAGACTTTTCAGTTGATGAAACTGCCCATCATTACCATATAGATAAAATTTGTTTCCTATGATTTTGGGAGATTATAGAAAAACATTGTGCATGCTTCAACAAGCAAACTACAGATAAATATTTGAATATCATATCAGAAATACACAAAGTGGATGATTCTTTATATTTTCATTGTGTATAGCATTCATGTTTTATTGATATGGTAAACAATTAATGATTTGATATAGTATTCAATACTCTTATGTAATACAAGATCACTTTCTTCTCTTTATGCAGAACCAATAGCTCAAGACCATCATACTGTGGTTTGTCCTTTTATAGATGTTGTTGATTTTGAAACCTTTGCCTACCGAGCTCAGGATGAGGGGGCTCGGGGCTCTTTTGATTGGGAACTTTATTACAAACGCCTACCATTATTGCCAGAAGACTTACAACATCCAACTGAGCCTTTTAGGTTTGTTTGTTTATGTTTATATAGTGTTACGCTCATCACTCCTTGCACAAACAGATGCATATAATAATTCTTATTAGATTATACAACAAACTCTAAATTTTTATGTCAGAGAAATGAATTAGTACTTTGACAACTAGTAGCTTATTGCTGATATATTTTTACAACTTTTTCATATTTGTCGTCTTCTTAATTGGCTGTTTGGATGTGACAGTTTCTATTTAACATGATGAATAGATGAATTTATATCAGCACTAATAAATATTTCTTTCGTTTGTAGTTTTTCTTGTTGATGAATATTTATATATCATTATTTGATTTTATTTAAGTTTTTTTTTTTGAGAAATTTCTAATTTCTTATGTGCAAATTAGTAGTTGTGTTATTTTTTACCAGATCTTTGTTATTGAGCCTATGCATTATTAATTTTAAATGGCATTCTTAAATGTGTTGTATGATTTGTGGATTTTATAAAAATTTTGGACATTTTTTTTGTTTTCAACAGAAGTCCTGTTATGGCAGGGGGATTGTTTGCCATTGACAGAGAATTCTTTTGGAAATTAGGAGGATATGATGAGGGACTGGATGTGTGGGGTGGTGAACAGTATGACTTGTCTTTTAAGATCTGGCAGTGTGGTGGACAAATGGTTGATGCACCATGTTCAAGGATTGGTCACATCTATCGAAAGTTTGCTCCTTTTCCAAATCCAGGCATAGGAGATTTTGTAGGCAGGGTAAGTATCTAACAAAACTCCTTTTTAGGGACTTAATGATTGTGAACTAATTTCCTAGTAAAGCTGTAGTTATCGTACTGAAAACTGAAATAAACACATATCAGTTAACATGCAAAACTAATGCATGACCTAAACTGTTAGTGATCCATGTCTTGACCTACAGTATTGATAAAACCACTAAATGTGTAATTTTAGACTGAAAATTATTTTTTTTAAAAACTACATTTTTTCATATTGCTTAACAACTCTACCAAAAAACAAACAAAAAAATGTTATTTTGTAAAATAGTCGATAATAAAAATTGTCTAGATATCACTTTCTTGTTAATCTAGGGTGAGTCTTTAATATTTTGAAAATTTTTGTTTCAGAAATCTAATTGAAAATATTGTAGCATCATGCTTACTTTCTGTTTGTGAAGTAAATACTGAATTTTCAAATACAAGTATTGTAGTTAGTTTCAGATATGTTATAAAATATTATACATAATATTAATTTGATCAGGGAGTGTGCACAAACATTTATCTTTATCTTAAGTTTGCTTGTTAATGTATGATGTTTTTATACAATTTGAGATATTGGTATATGTTTGTAGAATTATAAGCGAGTAGCTGAAGTTTGGATGGATGAATATAAAGAGTACCTTTACAAACGTCGGCCTCATTATCGTAATATTGATCCAGGAAATATTTCTAAACAGAAAGCTTTGAGAGAGAAACTAAAATGTAAGCCTTTCAAATGGTTCTTGGAAAATGTTGCCTTTGACCAACCAAAGAAGTATCCTCCTGTGGAACCACCGGACTATGCAAAAGGAGAAGTAAGGATCTATTCGTGTTTTGTTTCTGAGAGTTTTTTTCCAAGTTTATGATACAGTTATACTTAAAGGTAGTTTGATATACTTTGGAAATAATGACATAGTAATGAGAAGTATCTTTTTATGTAATGATATAAGATTTTCAACTTATTTGTGAGAGTATATTCAACATAAATATTTGATATTCATACATCTCTATATTAAATTTATGTTTTACTGAATTTTGCATGTTTGTTACATATATATAAATACACCCTAATAATAACTGAGTTTTAGTGAATAAACACTTTACTCCTCAACATGGAGTCATGATACACAAAAAGGTTTGTATATTATATATATATATATATACAATAAGATTATGGAATGCATCCACTGAAGGATTTAACCACCTATTTGTTTTGATGTGTTATTACTTTGCTTCACTTATCATTTTCTATAATTAGTAATAACTTGTTTTGCTTTGTTTCTTACCTATTATGAAGTTTTAAAATAAATTAAACTGAGTATACATTATTAATAATAATATAAATTAAGATTAATTTCCAATCAGAGCAGTCATGTTGATTATTTATTTAAGCTTATTATGTTGACGTTAAAAAAAAGGACATTTTTAATAAAAGCATATTATTTGGCTATACTTATATAATGATACTTCAGATTTATAAGGGTTTGATGATTCTTACCTTTTTTGTTGCTAGTTTTGATACAGATATTCTAAAAATTTGTGTCTTATGTGCTCCTGTTCTTAGATTCTTTAAGATAAATGTGAAAATTAATTTTATTTTTATTGTTACGTCTCCGTTCGTTAGTTAATTTTCTGTAAATTCGTTCCGATGAAACTTTAGCGACGTAAGTCCTTTCTTAAATAAAACTGGTTTATTCTTTCTGAATATAACTTTCCGATACACTTAATTTCAACAGTCGTGCTATAACAAACGCTATAATTCGCTATAATTTTATCAAAAATTTTACAAATTATACTATATACGTATCTGCTTGTTTTTTTGTTTCCGGTAGAAATTCTTTCCGAGGATCTTCAGCGATACAAGTCCGTTCTTGATTAAACCAGTTTATTCTTTTTCGATACAAACTTTTAGTACACAGTAATTCCACAGAAAGTACATTTCTCATCACTTTCAACTTAAGGACTTTTATAATACACTATAAATCACAGTGATTCACAACCTCAATAAATTCGCTCTCTACAAGTACAAAACACACACTTTATATTACCCGAAAAACCATAACTACTGCTCGCTTAATAATCATACATTCATCATCGTCCGCTGGCTTTTCTTGCCAGGCTTCGACAAAATTTGAGGAGTTCCCTGATAATTCGAGTAAATTAAGTCACGCATGCGTGACCAGCGTCATGTGACTTCCGCTGTCGTAACAATACTTTATGATGACAACATTTAAGCCAGTTAAAATGTCTTCATATGCAAAATTCTTTGACTTTAGTTGCCTCAGTTTAGCTACTCCAGAGTTATCTAACATGCAACCTCTTGATATTTTGACACATTGAAAATGCAAACAAAAAAAAACATATTATGTAAAATTGCTGGCAACAAGTAGTATGATATATGTACCTACTATGTGTTTCCTGCCTCATTATTTATTTTAAATATTTTTTTCAACATTTCCATACATACTACATATGTACTCTTAATGATTATGTCAGTTAAGTGAAACCCTTAGTTCCTCTGACCCTAATTAATTACTGAACTACAAACTGGGAAAAATTCTTGTAGAGTGGAGCATCTTTATAGAAATAGACAGTGATATTTTCCACTTGAGAAGTCAGTGATACCTCATGGAAAACCAACAGTCAAATGGGGTATTGCATGCATCCTATGAACAGTTGCAATGTTGTTTCATATACATGATTCCATGTTTTCTCAAGCTGGGACAAAGAGATTTAGATTTCATTGATTCAGATTAACATTCAAATTCAGAGTGCTATTCAGTAAAGGCACCACAAAATACACTTGTTTACCTATGATTGTTTTTGAATTTTGAATAAAGATCGTTCCACTGTGCTGTATGTTGTGTCTTAGTCTCTTTCTTTGCTTTACAGTTGGTTGAGGTCAGAAAATTTCATTTCATTTTGTAATATGTTTTCAGTGGAAATTTCCTATTATTCAGTGACTCCTGCTTCATTACTCTTAAAGCAAAATTATTACACTTCAGAATACTATAGTAGTATGTCTTGTGTTCAAATAATAAATAGATATACATGCACATACATGGTGGCTATAAAGTCAATATTGGTATTTGAAACAGTATGTAGGGTGAATTGTGTAATTTTCAGGCAATATATTTTATGCACATGTAGAAAAGATCATGGGAAGTGCACTTTACTCACATCTGATATTTCACTAAGGGCATTGCATATAAATAAATGTAAATTATCCTGGTATTTAGCCACAGCATGGAATATACAGTTGTGATTTTGCCACTAGTGAAAGGCATAACAATGTTAAGTTTGGAACATCAGCCTTCATTGGTAGAGCTGTACTATCAATATATGTCCCAGCTGCAGTGAATGGGTTAATACTTAGGTGGCACTCTGGTTATATTGCTGTTCTAACACAAGATGTGGGCTACAGCTTATGCAGACTTTTGATGAGGACCAGGTTGTCAGCTACCATTTCCATCTTGCATGGCCACTAAGCTTCCCCAGCCTCACCCTCTGCTGACTATTATTTATGGAGTTTTCTGAAGGTATCAGTATATCACCATAATCCAACAACTATTTCTTATCTGCAGGATGTCATTGTGACAGAAGTTTGAGCAATTCCTGTAAACATATTACATGCTGTGTTATTCAGTACCTATTGTCAGGACTGATGATTATGAATGATGGTGGCAGCATTTAACATTTAGACCAGCATAATGTATTCCTATGATTCATTTTGCATACATGCAAAATATTTCACCCATATGTTACATAGTCACATTATTCATTCTACAGACTGTTCCAAGTACTCATATTGACTTTATAACATCCCTATATATTTATATTTTTGTACATTGGAATTTTTTTAACCTTAAAAATTATTTATATCTAATGTATATCTTAAGAACACAATACGTATATAAATCTTTCTGTATCTAACATTTTCTGGTGTAAGGTTTTGTACTTTAGAAAATTAATTAATTATGGTTCATAACTTTAAGTAACTAATAATCACTTTTAAACCCAAGTTTAGAAACTTGTATCATTTTAGTATTAAGGTTATAAAATAAAATACTTTGTGTAAATGAAGTACCATTAAGAAAGAAGAAACTGTTGGGTTACATGCAGATGGCTTCCTTCTAAACTAAAATATATATGTTTTTCATTTAATTAATCAAGGATTAATTAACTTGAATTTTCATATTGTACATTTCATAAGGTTTTACTTACTTGTGATGAAAGCTAATTTTGTGACTAAGGAAATATTAATGAACAGGTTATGTTTCTGTTCATTTTCATTATAAGTTAGAAACTTTTCATTATTAAGTTTCCATTAGATTGGAATATTTTCTATGGTTTTGTTTGGAAGAGGAAATGTAGAAAGTTTGAAGAAGAGATATAGAAAGCAAATGTAATTGACAATATGTTAATTATGTCAGATTGTAATTAAAGTTTTCATTGATTGTTGCCTCTTGTAACAACATACATTCATTTGTACTCTTTGTCTCTTTCAGTCTCCTTTCAGTAAGTTACTTTCTGTATAAAAGTTGTTGACCACACCGAAACTATTTAATTAGATAGTTTTTTTTTATAATGTGTTATGTTACTTATTTGTTTCTTTATACATATAGGTGTCATATCTATGTTCACAATACTCTGATTGTTTACATTAATTAATTGTTTACGTTTTGTACAACTTATCATGTGAAAGTTCTGATAAACTTGTACCTTTATATTTTGTACCAGATTCGAAATGCTGGAAGTAATTTGTGCATTGATACTCGATTTCGGGGACAGAATGAAAGATTTAATCTTGAAAAATGTATAAAGGACAATAATAACCAAGGTGGAGAACAGGTTTGTTTATTACGTTTTAAATTTATTCTTATTAAAAATTACAGTACATTTACACTTAACAAGCCTTTGTGGCTATTGTAAAAGGCTTCAAATAATGAAACAAGAATATATATAGTAAGTACTGTTATGGTGTTTATTTGCATATAGGTTATTTAGTATTGGTCATGTCAGTAGGGCCGTCGAGAGCCAGCCCAGGCTGTGGGGTCAGTAATATCATCGGGACCCCCTTTCATTCTATTTATTAACTTTTGCTGATTTTTCATAGAAGAAATTTAGATGACAAATTTCTTCAGTAATCCATGAAAAAGCAGTAGCCATTATAGCCCATTAAATAGTATGCATTTCTACTGAGCTTTGGAATATCCCACTGCTGGGCCCCTCAACAGACACCAGCCTCCCACCCCCACCCTCTCGTCAGCCCTGCATATCAATATATGTTTCTCCAAGTAATATCAAAAGTAGATCCACATTTTTTTTTGAGTTTATATTTATTAACCACAAGCTTAGGTACCCTCCTTTGCCCGTGTTATGAACTAAAAAATATGTGGATGCTATGATAAATAACACAACTAACCTAATTTTTACAAATTTACTTATAAGATATAATACAGTATTCATTATTACCAAAGTTTCGTATTAGCTTTAAAACATACATATACTTCGTATATACTTAAAACATGGTATACACTGTGTGTCATGAGATAAAAGACTGTTTAGTGTAGGTATTATTAATGAATTTATTTTTGAGTGAATATTTCATGATTGTTCAGTTGTTGTTTTTTTTCATAACAAGAGAATTAAAAGCAATTATTTTAAAGTAAACGTTATGACAAATTTAGTAACTGGGTAGGTAAGAATCGTACCTTGTGTTTATAATTCAGTGACGTTGAGGCTATCAAACGTCGCGTGCGATTTATTGATTTCGTGATATAGAGATTTATAGAAGGCGAGCAGATGATTATGTGATAAATATATAAATAGTGTGAGACGAGCAGGAACAGCAGACAGGCAGAGCAGACGAGAAAGTAAAGTCATGGGAAGTACAAGTATGGCCAAAGAAAAGTTAAACGTAAAGTTAACTGTCGTAGGAGTAAAAGGCCTAACGTTTAATATGTTAGAGTAAGACTAACAGTTTTAAAAAGAGATAAGAACTGTAGTTTATTCCGTCAAAGCAACTTCTAAAGTAAATGAACTAGCCTGAGTGCACTTTGACAAAAAGAACAGACGATATCTGAAGTAGGAAGACCAGACGATTACTGGAAGATAAGCATATGACGGTGGTAATTCACGCTATAATTTTATTATACACGGAACACTATTGCGATAGAAATAGAAAAAAGTAGTTTGGCATTTCAACTGAAATTCAAATGCAGTTGCATAGGCCGAAGTGGACTTTTGACAAGAAGAAGAGAACTAAATATAGTGTTTATAATATGCCTATGATCTCTGTAGAGTAAAGAATTTCTTGGACATACGTTTAACTAATTCGAATATATATATATATACTGAGTGGTCACAAGTAAATAGACACCTAATTTTTCGTCATTTAAGTGATTTATGCTAACTAATTTGTGTTCACAGAGCACTATATAAATGAAAATGGGCCGCACACTAATTATCTTGTGCTACAACATGCCTACAACTCAAGGTTCTCTCGAATTGTCAGATTTTGTTAGAGGAAGGATAGTTGGTCAAGCAGATGGTGGAATAAGTCAGCGGCAAATTTCG
>NW_013668109.1:150178-157053 GCF_000517525.1 Limulus polyphemus
TGAATATGACTGAAAATTTTCATTTTTTCTGAAAAGGTGGTGTCTATTTACTTGTGACCACGCTGTGTATATATATATATAAATATATTATTTTGAAAACAAGTGGAGTGCATGCTGTTTGTTTATTTATGAATTTATTGCCAAAAAGTCAGACACCTACTGTAGAATAATCCTTAGCCTATCTCACACCTATATGTGTAACTTACTATATCCTACTATTCAAAAAAGCAAGTTTTGACAATGTGCAATGGTCAGGGTACTTTCTGTTACCTGCTTTCAACACCCAGCTCTTAATGTCTTTCCATGGTGTTTCACATAATTAATTAATTGGCTGCAAAAGTGTCTTACGGGCCGAGGTTGAGAGGTCATGGGTCAAAGTAGGAAGTGGGTATAACTCAAAAAATGGCTCTTCACATCAGTCCTATGGTGGCTGTTGGAGTAGAAACTTTAGCTGTGTTTATGTATTATTGCAATAGTGTCAGTCATTTTTTCATTCCATTCCACCAAAGAGAGTGCTAGCACACTTTCTGAGAGATATATATAAGACGTTTGTGTGCCTTTCCCCAACTGTGTATATGTTGTGTTATGAAAACTTTAATAAAGTTTTTTTCGGTGTAAGGGCATGGCGCCCTTTATAAATGTAGCTAACGTTAACTTACGTCAAAGATAATAGATGCTCAATAACAGCAATAACAGGGGTGGAGGGGTTGTGAACCCCCATTAACATGCCCCATGTTCCAAACTATCACCCCACAAAGTTTGGTCGAGATAAGCCCAGCAACCTAGGAATAGTTAGGTAATGGACAAACAGACAGACATACAGATTTTTTTGCTCTCTCTCTCTATATATATAAATTAATCCTGCAAGGACAGTTAAGTCTTCAATCATGTTGTATTAAAATCTGGCTTTTAAAATATATCAATCAGTCTTCTTTCAAGATGATCAGATCAACAGTGCAGTAGAAATAATGTAATTTAACTTCATGAACTATTTTATTTTCTTACCAAAGAAAGCATTTCTTTAAAGAAAAAAATAAAACAAACTTATGTAACTTTGTTATTGATATTGTTGCCTGTCTATTGATTCTCTGTTCCATCAGTTTACTTTAGCTGTGTGTATTCATATTTTTTCTTTATACAATATACTCCATAACCACTTAAATCATTTTTCACAATAAATAAAACTATACTGCTTTTACTCTGAAATAATTCATAAATATGTAAACTAGAATAGTTACTTGACAATATTTTTACACACTTTTTACACTTAACAAGCTAATCAAAAAAAGAAACTACATAACCATTTCCACTTAACTGGCTGTTTATTCAGTAATACATGTATGCAGTTTTTCTTTGATAAACTGTATTTTAACAGCAACTGTATACAGAGGTTGTTTACATTATATTTGAATAATTTTGGAGCCTCAAAACATCCTTGCAGTTTATGTCATCAAATCCAGTCATGCTCTATCTGACAGTGTGCATCTTGATAATAATTCTGCAGCATAATTTCCATTGAAAAATATTCTAAGGCTGTCTTGTCAAAAGCACATAGTTTCTCCCTGCATGCTTTCCTATAAATCACTTACTGTTTAAGGATGACAGTTTCCCCGCACCCATTTAAACAGTCCAATCACACAGAAGTTCATAGGTGCTTTGCCTTGTTACTTGAATAGTATGTATTTGTATAGAATAGCAAGTATACCCGTTTCATTCTCCAGCTGCTTGAGGTATGCAACAGTTGAATGGATATGTCATGGATAAAACTTGTGTACATATGACTTGCGTCACTTTTCCAAACAGAGATCCTTGATTTTTTTGTATGTCCTTCTGCCTCGGGTATGTAGATTGCTTTTGCCACTGACCTTTGTGTTCTTTATTTCTCACGTTACAAGATGACACACTTTACTTACCACTGCTGGGGTATGATTTGTTGCAGATCTCTTTTTGGATGGTCCTAGTGCCCCAAATTGATCCATATTCCTTTGTTTTACAATGCAAGGGATACCACCCTAGATTCCTGATCTGAATACATCATTATGATCTGAGTGTTTGAATATCATATACTGGAAAAACCTTTTACATACCACTCCAGAAAAAGCAATCTATTTTTGGTGGTATTTCAGTGACACAACGAATAAGTCTGTTTACTTATAACACTGGAAACTGGGTTTCAATAGCTATAGTGAGCACAGCACAGATAGCCCAATATGTAGCTTTGTGTTTAACTATAAACAAACAAATACTCCCTACAAAATAGCAAAATGTAGTTCTGATACATGTCATTCTACCAAGATTTTTTATTAACTGTGTTTGTCACGTGATTTGCTTCTTCATAAATATTTTAATTTTATTTGCTTAACCCTCTGTAGATATTTTAAATATAAACTGCTTTTTAAAAATGACTATACATTTTTATGTATTAAAAGCTTCCTAATTAGTGGTACCTATGTGTACTTTTTACATTTAATAAGCTGTTTATTTAACAAAACTGGTTTTAGTTGGGTTCTGGTTTTGTTTTACTTATGGAAAATATGGCTTTTGTTTACTATTTGATTCTTGAACTTGTGCACTTAACATTTATTAATTTCAACTTTTTAACACATTTCCAAAAAACACTTCGTTTAGCAAAGTGTGGCTTTTGTGTTTTTACTGTTCAGCAATTTGTCCTCACTTGGCATAAAGATATCCGTCCAGCCAAAAGAAGTGTTTGTTTTGATGTCTCCGGCTCAGAATCGCATGCACCTGTTGTTCTGTGGAATTGCCATGGCATGCAAGGAAACCAACTTTGGAAGTATGATTTGGTAAGTTTCTTGTTTTTATCTTCTTCTGCATTTGTTTTTCATTTATCTCATGTTTATTGTAATTTTCTTTATGTAAACACCATTTATGTTTGAATTATTTTGTTGTTGATATTATTTTTGCTTGTGAGAACATGTGCTGTAAACAGGAAATCATACATGCTTTCATTCATATATGGTTTTAGTTATTAGGTTTTAGATAGAATATGTAATGTGTTATAGCTTCTAAAGTGGAAATATGTTTCATTGAAATTTATGTATTACAGTTTTGTATCAGAAAAGAATGATATAATTTTTCACGAAAGTGCTATAAAATATTAAAAAACTGTCATCTTTTCTTTTTTAGATATTTTCATGTATAGAAAACTGTGCTACTTACATTTAAGACAAACTTTGTGACTTTCCTTTAAGTAAATATTTATTTTATTATTCCAAGCATTATTCCCTATTCAATTAACGTATACAAATATTTTTTGAACATACTGATTTACATTTAAAGTAAAATATCATATTTTCATTAACTTTCAGAACAGTCAACATCTATTACATCCTATCACTGGGAACTGTCTGGATTGTGATAGTGAACGTCAAGAACTATTCATGAGTCCCTGTGAGACATCCAGTCAAAATCAAAAATGGAAATTTGAGTTTGTTAATGTTTCTGCACTGGCAAATTGGTGAAATAATCATATCATAGCAAAGTTAATGGTTATTATCCATAACTGAGAGCTTTGAATTATCTCATGGCAGAAGTTGTGATAATACTTTTACTGTAAATTTAGCTTCAACTGAGATTTTATGAGAGGTGTCCAAAAATTTTGTGGCCAACCTATAAAGAAAAGAGACACTTGTTGAACTATGATTTATTTTTTAACATAATCTATTCCTGAATCTATACACTTGCACTAGTGATGCTCTAAGACCTTTATGCCCTTCTGAAAGTACTGTTCTTCTTTGTCCTTAATCCATGACTGGACAGTATGTACAAGATCATCATCATCACTCTAAAATCTTTGCCTTTTAGAAAGATTTTAAGGTTAGGGAAGAGAAAAAAGTCACTTGGAGCTAAATCCAGTGAGTAAAGGGGTGATTGAGTAATTTGTGGCCAGCATCATGGATAGCATTCAAAGCAACTTGCGATTTGTGAGCTGGGGCATTGTCGTGATGGAAGAGCACACCTTTTTTGAGCAATCCTCTTCTCTTTTCTTTGATTTATTGATGTAAGCTGTTGATTAAAGATGCAACGGGTTGAACCCTTTCAAAATAATCAACTAGTAAAACACCGTTGGCATCCTAAAACTTGATGCCATGACCTTCTCAGCAGGGGGTTGTGACTTTAACTTTTTTGGGTGAGTGAACTTTGGTATTTGCATTGCAAACTTTGTATTTTTATCACTGGATTGAGGTGATGAACTCATGTTTCACCCATAGCTACAAATCTACTGAAACCTTTGGAGTAGGCATTAGCTTTCATCAATTCAGATCCATTTCTGCTCATATGACATTTTTGGAATCCATTTGGCACTAAACTTACTCATACCCAAACTGTCATTCAAAGTGCTTGATGCAGTACTGTTGTGAATTCCCACTTCCTCTGCTGTCTTTCTAACAGTAATTCTTCTAATATATATATTATGAAATCATGAACTTTATCTACAATTTTTGTTGTGATCGATGTCAATGGCCGACCTGACCTTGAATCATCTTTACATGTTTGTCTACTGTGCTTAAACTCAGCACACCACTTTTACACTGTTGAATCTGCCGGAGCACCCACTGCTAATTTTGCATCCATGTCCTGGTGAAATTCTTGCGGTGTCATTTTCTTTTTAACAAAATATTTGATCATGGCACGAAGTTCAATCTTCTTCATGGTGTTTAACACTGCTCAATTCTTTCATTCAAAAAGCTGCAATACACAAAATAAGCTTGTTAAGTTACATGTTGCATTTTGTTTACTCATAAAAAGATTCAAACTTAATATTTATCAGAAAAACTTACATTCCAGTTTTTTTTTATGTCGGGCCATGAACTTTTTGGACAACCCTCATATTGTTCTTTTTTATTTATGCTTCTATCGTTTATAAAGCATACCTTAAAGAAACGTTTTATAGATTTTGTAACACCAGTTAAGGTACATAATTATTGAGTTGAGGTTTTATTACAAAATGGGGGCAATTAAAAAGTATAATTATGATTCACTCCATAAAAGTATTTCACTTCATTGTAAGCTGCACTTCCAATTGTCTTAATCGTTTCATTGTCAGAATTATATGTATTTATTTTTTTAGACTTCTTTGCTTTTGTTCCATGGTATATGTCTGTAAAATTTCAGTTTTACAGATAACACATAGATGATCTTAAAAACGTCTGTGACTCAATCAACAGTGTGTACACTTATAACTGTGCTTGATATTTCTTTCTATTCCTTAATAAATATTAACCTTCTCACACCTTTACAACAATAAAAGTAAAGATTTTCTCTTGAATGTTGTTCTGCAGTACTGGTTTGTAATTTATATTTGAATAATACTGTATCTTAAAGTTTTTGGACAGGGCTATTCTTATAAATCAGTGAAATAGTTCTCTGCTGTTAAACACACACATACACATAAATTCTAAATTAGGTTTTTCTTTTTGTACTGGTTTGTAAAAGTTATAATTCTAACATATTCCATGTTATACTGAGCTTAGATGTTATCTTTTAAAGATATGTATATATAATTTCTGTGTTTGTTACTGCTGTTTTCACTTAATGTCAGTGACGATTGACTTTGCCGAGCTTGCCTTACATGTATGAAACTAACTTTTTAACACAGCTTTGTGGAAAATCTCTTCAAACTTTAGTATAATTTTTGTTTAATTTATCATGCCTGGAGATTCATGGAAACAAAACATAATCTTTAAAAATTTTTTCTTTTATAAACTTATATTCCTTTCATATTGAGAAAATATAGTTAAACATCTGAGCTAAATTTGGATGCTCTTTTTTCTTGCAAAGCACCAAAAAACTAACCAATTCTAAAGATGTTCTTAATGCTATTGAAGTCAGTGAATGTATTACTTATTTCATAGGGCACTTAGCTTCCTTCATTCTTTGAGAATGAGCAAGGCTATTTTGATGAATAGCTAATATTTATTTGTAATTGTTTCATTACTACTTCAGTTGTTATTGCATGTAAACACTGATTTTTTTTAAGATAATGAATTTTGGTGAACCACATCATGAACCATGTAAGTTTTTGAAACTGCGTTATTTTTATGTTATATGTATTTGAAACAAAATAACTATGTTTAGAATAAAACTTTTTAATTTACAAGTTAAAAATTAATTATTTGCATGGTTATTATAAGTACATTACCATATAGAATATTGTTCTAAATATTTTACTACTACCACTACTTGTTGACTACTAAACATTTTCTTTTATGAAAACACACACACATAAGTATATCATAACTTTGTAGGTGACTCAGTATCCTTACTCACAGTTTTACAATTGAAATTTCACTGTTTTTAAAACATAACCTTGGAAATCATCTCTCGTTTAGTGGAATTTTTCAAGAACATTAACAATACAAGACACCTAAATGTTAGGTGAACACTTGGAAAATGGACATTCGTTTCCTTGTTGTATGTATGCTAGTTTGAAATTCTAAAGTTTGAAAACACTGAATATTTAAGATGGTGCTTGATTTGTTTTTGTGGCAATTTGGTGATTTAATTTTGTTTACACTTATGAGAGGTAGTAATAAGCAAAATAAAAAAAGTATTTCTAGTAGTTAAGATGAAGTGTTTGTTAATAACAGTATTATTTTTTGCTCATTGAAAATAAAATTTTTATAAATGGGTAACTAATCACCATTCCAAATAAGAATTATTCATTAAGGTTTCAACAAATGAACATCAGTAATTTTAATCAACAGCAAAAAGGTTAATAATCTCAGTTTTTTTGTAAATAAATTCATAGCCTTCAAGTAGCTTTGCATGGTAGTGCCGGCATGGCCAGGTGGTTAAGCCGCTCGACTCGCAATCTGAGGGTCGCAGGTTCGAATCCCCATCACACCAAACAT
>NW_013668109.1:158019-162838 GCF_000517525.1 Limulus polyphemus
GCGTTATAATGTGTTGGTCAATCCCACTATTCGTTGGTAAAAGAGTAGCCCAAGAGTTGGCGGTGGGTGGTGATGACTAGCTGCCTTCCCTCTAGTCTGACACTGCTAAATTAGGGACGGCTAGTGCAGATAGCCCTCGTGTAGCTTTGCGCGAAATTCAAAACAAACAAACAAGCTTTGCATGAAATTCAACAAACAAATATAACCTTCAATCTTGACAAACTGGTATTGCTAAAATGTTAATCAGGTTATTAATAAACATGGTCTACTTGTACTCATGAGAGAGAAGAAGAAGAATCTCTGAAGAATTAAAAGCAGTCAGGTGATGTATATATACTACAGAAAAAATAAATACTGCTTGACTTCATAGCATTTAAAGTTAGCACATTTGTTGTAGTTGTTACTGTTTATGCTTTGTTTTTCGTTTTTGCAGTAAAATAAAATTGAATCATATTTTGAATCTTTTGTATTGAATAGTTAATTTTGGATAAGAACTAAAAAAAACAAACATTTAGATATCTTTGGTGAGTATATGCTAAGTACTGATTACATGTATTCAGGTCATGCAGTAAAATTGTTACTCTGATTTATTGTTGTTGTCTTTTATGTGAAATTAAAAGAAAAATTATTAAAAGATTCAGTAAGAGAAAAGACTAAATCTGCGAACAAAATCTACTTTTAAAGTTATGAGGTGTAAATAACTTTCACTGTAATTTTTGGCTAAACCTTCGTTGATTTAAAAGTTAAAGTTTTCTCTTTCACTACAAAATTATATATGATTTTCTTCTGCTAACAGCTTCGTAACCCAACTTTATATTTACATGTAATCAAATACTAGTGAAACATTGATTACAGTTTCATTCTAGTGTAGATACAATAGTCTCTATTACTTTTTTTAACTGTGTACGTCATTAACACATTTTCTTTTGTTTTGTTTCATTACACTAAAACTCTTTAAAGTTATGTTTTCACACTTGTGGTGTTCCAATTAGCTAGAATTGTTTTTTATATATTGGTGTTGGCAAAATAATTACTTTTCCGCGTATGATAACTATATATCTTTAATAATGCTTATGGGTACAGACAGATGACATTATTTTGTTCTTCCTAAAATACGGTGAGACGTCATTGTACTGGAGACGGTTCGCACATTCAGCGTTATAAAAATGGCAGTCAAACACGGTATTCGGCCTAAACAACCGAGCAAAGATCTTGTGACGACTGTTGTTACTAGTTGGCTTCCCTCTCTCAAGTTAGCAGTTCAAAAATAGTGACGGCTAACGGTGATTCTTAGGAGATTATGACCAGTCGTTTATCGCGCGTGCGCATTATATAACGTTCAAGTTGAAAACTGTAACTCTTAAAATATAAAATGTTTTTACATTATTTTGTAAAAAAGAAAATTCGTTCTACTGTATTTCAAACTTAAATTAACATTTCATATTTATGGATATCTTAGTCCAGTGTAGTTTATTATTACTGTTTGAAACGAAGTATTACAGCTAAGATTAATTCATTAATTTACGCAATTGTGTCTTTAAAAATATTTTTCATGAATCCTTAAGGGCCAGAGAAACCGAGAAAAGTCACCGAATTTTATATTTCGTGTTCCCAGCACGGGAAATATTGGAGAATTTCATTCCACAGACAAAAACCAGGAAAAAGTCACTGAGTTTATGTGCTACAGTGATGTTTCTTGGACACAGATGACGAATAAATAAATCATCAGTAACACCAAAAAATAGAACACAGGTTATTTTGGGCGCATTTAACTCGTCAATATACACATTTTATACATAAACATTGTTTTGTCTACATCGATCTTTTAGTTTTGTTATGGAGTATGTAGGCAGACATAATTGTTTGTTTGTAGTTAAGCACAAAGCCACACAAAGGGCTATCTGTGCTCTGCCCGCCACGGGTGTCGAAACCCGGTTCTCGCGTTGTAAGTTGCAGACACACCGCTGTATCAATAGGGGCCACACGTAATGGTTTAGGTAAACAGTAGCTAGTTTCCCACCTAAATGGAGGGTTCTACTTCGCCACATCTTCCTAATTCTTGGTCATACAGGATCGTTTTACTGCAGCCTTAATAAATTACTATTTAGAGATAGGTTGTTTCCATTAAATAAATTATTTCGACCTTACAAACGTTGGTGTATTTTTTTTCTTTATTAATCCACCCTCATAGAGAGGGGTATAAACAAACAATACATCAGTATTGACATAACTCATGACCTGGTCGATACAAATTTCGATAGTAATAAGAAAATAATTAAGGTTGATTCTTTGGTGTATTAATAAAACAGTCCTCATGTCAGTAGTCATAGAAGAAACACGTAATACCCAGAGTATATTACATCAAGCCTCCCAGTGGCACAGCGGTATGTCTGCGAACTTAAAACGCTAGAAACCGGTTTCAATACCCGTGGTGGGAAGAGCACAGATATCCCTTTGTGTAGCTTTGTGCTTAACTACAAACAAACAAAATATTACGTCAATAACATGTAATGTCAAAATGAACAATTTGATTATTTCGGTAAAACCTGACACTTAAAAGATACATACACACAGTTTTAGTGGGTTTTTATTTCGTACGTGAACTTATATTTATTGAATTGATTATCAAAAATTACTATAATAATTATACGAAATAATAATTAATTAGTAATTTCGTTTTAAGTCGGTTTAAAACAAAATATACATCACTAAGCGTTGTCTATAACACACGATGTCATGATGTTTGGGCAGGGGTCTAGAATATCACCAATGACAGTTTAAGAAACCAATATAAAGCACAATACGCATGACAATGTATAATATCAGTAATTGTAAGATACATTTTGGAAAAATAATTGAATTATAAAATATTTCACTGATAGTAACCAATAATATGATATATTGTAAGGGTTTCCGCGAGAATGGTGCTATTTGTTATCCATGAGTCTTTGTAGGAACAGTTGGACTTGCACCAGAAGAAAAACTACATACATCCAGTTTACCTATTAATGTATAATTTAATGCGTAGGATCTATGAGTAAAATATTATGATAATTTATTCTTTGTCAAAATGTCAAGCAACAAACAAGATGCTTAGGAAAGGAAAAATAAAGGTAAAGTGAGCATGCGTAGTTTAACAGAATTGGATTAATAGTTTTTGGTTTTCAGACCGTGGTATGATCTTGTGAACGGAATATGAATTATTACTGAGGTTGAGTTTTGGTAATATTTTAGTGTTTGTCGTTGTGTCTAAATCCAAGGACCATACCAGAATCCCCCAGTGGCACAGCGGAAAGTCCGAATGCTTATAACGCTAAAACCTGGATTCGATACCCGTGGTGAGCACAGCACAGATAGTCCATTTTGTAGTTTTGCGCTTAACTACAAACAAAACCATACCACAATAAAAATAATTTAAATACTTTTAATAAATGTTGTAGTTAGAAGCAGTTTATATTTAATGTAATAAGTAATATTATGTAAGAACGAAATGAAAAACTTGACATTTGAATGGTGTAACACTGTAATGCAATATCACTGTCAGTGACGAACATGTTCACGTACAGTAACATTTGTATGTTCCAGTTACCGATTGTACCTCTTGATGGCGTACGATTATAATACAACTATAGATGTTGTATCATCAGATCTGATTTCGTGTACGATGTGTCCTGTATGTATAATTAGAATTTACAACTTACTTATTTGTAAGTATCTTGCGTGAACCTGATTTTTTTTTTTTTGTGACGTGATCGACCGACAAATATAAAGATTTCATATTTTTGGATATAGATGAACTCGATACAAACAATTTCAAAACACGTACGAAAATAATACAATGTTCTCTGGATCAGTGGATGATTTCGTTAACGTGTGAAGTTATTTTATAGATATATCCAAGATATGAGTTTACTGCAGTGTATGATTAGCAAATGAAAGTTTTGTATGTTTTTATGCATATATATGTACAATATAAAATGTTGCTTTAATAAAAATTGGACATATGTTAAAGAACATTCCATTTTATAACAGTAAACATGTTCCTTCCGTGTATTAAAAGTTAAAGCGTAATAATCTTAAATATTGAAATCTAGCACTCTTTTTGCTGTAATAATGTTTTTATATTAAAACTCAAAAGCGTGATTCGTATACATTATCATATATTAAGCTTCTTTTGTTTACGCGAATCCTAAAACACTGCCGTAATTTGTAACGTTTGCTTGGTTTAATTTGTTTTGAATTTCGCTCAAAGCTACACGAGGGTTATCTGCGCTAGCCGTCCCTAACTTAGCAGTGAAAGACTAGAGAAAAGCAGTTAGTCTTGGGATACTCTTTTACCAACGAATAGTGGGATTGGCTCCCATGACTAAAAGGGTGAGCATGTTTGGTAGGAAGGGGATTCGAACCTGTGACTCTCAGAGTGCGACTCAAGCGCCCTAACCACCTGGCCATGTCATTATAATAAACAAATCGATAAACTGACTTTGTTGTATATATTCTGATAAAGTATCGGTAACTTCAGAAAGTCGTGACCGATCATATTAAGCTTTGCAAGATGACATTCAGAAAGTCGTGACCGATCATATTAAGCTTTGCAAGATGACATTCAGAAAGTCGTGACCGATCATATTAAGCTTTGCAAGATGACATTCAGAAAGTCGTGACCGATCATATTAAGCTTTGCAAGATGACATTTCAGGAAGTCGTGACCGATCATATTAAGCTTTGCAAGATGACATTCAGAAAGTCGTGACGGATCATATTAAGCTTTGCAAGATGACATTCAGAAAGTCGTGACGGATCATATTAAGCTTTAGCT
>NW_013668109.1:163838-179838 GCF_000517525.1 Limulus polyphemus
AAAGTCGTGACCGATCATATTAAGCTTTGCAAGATGACATTCAGAAAGTCGTGACCGATCATATTAAGCTTTGCAAGATGACATTCAGAAAGTCGTGACCGATCATATTAAGCTTTGCAAGATGACATTCAGAAAGTCGTGACCGATCATATTAAGCTTTGCAAGATGACATTTAAGCAAACTGTAACTCTTAACATACAGCCAGTCTTATTTTTTAAAATAATACATGAATAATGTTTTGCAGTTTCACATAATATTATAAGTAGGGTTTAATAATACATTAAAAGCATGGATCAAATGGTCAGGAAATAACATATTTTGATCAAGGAAAGGTCTGGGAATTTCGTTCCGCTCAAGGTAAAACTGAAAACTGTATTATAATAACTAATAATATCGATCGTGTAAGGTAGTGCCGAGATAGTGTGTTTTACAATTAGCAAACTTCATGATTTACCACTTCCCAATACTTAAGAAAAAGTGTTCAAATACAACTGTTAAATCTCAAGCATTCCTTAACTTAAGACATTAATAGTGTTAATTCAGTAATAAATTTTAATGTACGGAAATCACACAGCAAGACAAGATCAATGTGTAGAAACTTACCGTAGACATTCGTACATGTGTAGTGAGGTTAAAAGAACTTTGAGACTAATGACTTAGACGAAGAAAATCAAATATGAAGGAGTTTAAGATAATGGCAGTTCTAGAAAGAAATAAAAGTACGCCAGTTAGTCTATATACAGCAATAAGAAAACAAGCAGAAGGATATTCTTTCTTCCGATAAAAGCTTTTTCATTTCAAAATGTTCTGTTTAAGCTTTATACTTCATTAGCACTGACAGTCGCAATTGTAAATTTCTTAATGTCCATTTTTTATTATTGAAATGTGTTATAATTCTGAAGAACCAACTGTACAACAGCAATCTTTGATATGCGCACATTTCTTTCAAATTATTTCTTTTGTAAACATTATTTGAAAGCCTGGAAAGTAATTTATCCGCTTTTTCTTTATAAAGATCAAAACGTGTCTAAATGAGGAGCTTGATAAGCATTGATGAAACTGGTTTCATCCTTCACTGTAATGGAGAGATGAATAAAGATGTTTTTTTTTAATTTTTGCTTAAAAAACGGCTCATTAGACCATTTACTAATGTACTGCTTGAGACCATATTAAAGTGATTTTTAGCTGCTGCATAACGGCTTATAGAATGGTTCTGAGTTATTCAAGTACAAACTTTTAGCTCATAGCTTCGTCATCTCTTGACCGATTTGAGATATAATTGCTATTTTGGACTCAGGAGGTCAAACCAAGCCCAAGGTTTCGTAGATTAATTTACTCTAATCCTGCCTAAAAAGAATTTCAATTTGAGGGTAGGCTGGTAGAGATCCTGATGAATAATAAAATCGAATCGGGTATACGCGCACCCCTCGTTTGGTATTGCTGGCACACAAAAATATAGCAAAAAAATAAGGAAAAAAAAAGGTCTCATAGATCTCTAATCCTGCCTAAAAGAATTTCAAGTGCTGCGGTTATTGCGGATTCCCTCTTGTTTTGTTCACGAAAATGTTCGCTTATTTAGCTCTTGAGTCATAAGAAAAATAGTATTCACCCAAAGCAAATAATATAATAACCATGTCTTATATGCATTCAGATAAAATAGTATGATAACTGATGCAATCAGAGAAATCATACAAGTGGACTTTTTTTCTCTCTGTTAGAGGATTTAGGCAATCCATCCTTACTTGGATAAAAGGAGACAAACAAAAGCTGAGCCACTACAAAATAACATTCGTTAACACAATATAGCGGTGAAAACTGACAGACCAAAATATTGGAACATTATGTAGAAACATTTCTATTTATCGTAAGTGATAAAACTAAGTATTAAAATCTAAATCAGCTATTGCGAAAGTGTTGTGTTTTATATTTTGTATCTAACAAAATATACAAAACTTGTAGGCCACTCATAAAACAAGCTGTTATATAAAAAAATATATTCAATCGGTCTTCAGAGGGCAGAATATTAGACGTTTTGGGATATAAAGTGTAAACGTTTTTCCAAAAGAGTGAAATGCTTAGGAAGTACTGTCAAGTTTTTAAAGTTAATAAACCCTTAATATAACCTCCTTTTGATTATAATTATATATTTTTTTTCACAATCTCTGTTTGAAATTCCAAGACCCTAATTTAAATCATATATCCTCTTTTAATTCCCGATTTCCTTTTCATAATTTAGTATCCTTTAATAAATCCTAACCTCGACTTTCAAACCCTGAACCTGCTTCTGGATGTATGTTCGCATTTTTACTTGTATTTTGTAAAGCATTATGTATAGGTCAAGCGTGGTCAGCGGTTGGTGTGCCGGGCTATGGGTTTATGGATCTTTTTTTTCGCGTTCTGTTACAAAAAAAAAGAAAAGTAAATAAAAATTGAGCTCTGCATCTGCACTTTAAGCTGTGGGTGGGCTATAAAAATGACAGTCGATCTCTTGTTGTGGATGGTGATTGGTAAGGTGCTGATGACTGAGAGTATTCCCTCTGATCAATAGTTGAAAATTAGGGACGACGGAAAATAGCCTTAGTAGCTTTTACATGAATACAAAATACAAAAATATAACAACTCTACATGCTTTTTTAATCTTTTAATCAACTAGTTATCAGAAAGCTCGAAGAAGCAATATTAAATTGTAAATTCATTAAAATTAGAAGTCTTATTGCTTTTACACCTTTTTTTAAAACAATGTTTTTACGAATCCCTCTAAAATAACCATGAAATGTTTTTCAGGCTGCTTTCTTCTTGGAGCTATGGTGGTCACAGTTTTTCACCATATCCCCAAGAAGAAAGAATCTAGAAACCTGAAATTTTGCACCCCCTACTAAGTGGTCCTGAGGATGTACACCTGGGAATTACTTAATATTTTTTTACACCCTCAGGGTCCACTTATTATGGGTGCAAAATTTCAGATTTCTAAGCTCATAACCCATGGCTAAAATAATGTGAACTGACTTTGAATGATCCCTTGACCAATTATTTACAGTGTTTATGAGGATTCTAGCTACTATATCATTCCCAGTTTGCTTTCTTTTTATTTTGACTATCTAAATATATCTTTGTATTTATAAACTACAGCCAGATTGAGCTCTTCAAAGTAGTAAAAATATCGTACTAAAATATGTAAGAGTAGAAATTAGTAAGAAAAGTGATGTAATGTGAAAGGTGTAAAATGATATATTGGAACCAAAACACGTGCATTAAATTTGTCAGATATATGACATAACCCAGTTGCATAAGATGTTTTTCATTTATGCTTCTGTGTTTTTACTACATGGCTGAGAACTTGAAGGAAGCTGTATGTAACAACTCATTCTTAATAACATGCTTTATTAAATTATATCAGTGTATATAGACTTTCTCGTTTCAGCCAAAATTAGACGTAAATGCGTTAAACAGGATAAAAAACCAGAAGAACATTTGTGTCGCATTACAATGATAAAACTGATATTTTCCGGGTGCTTTGAAAGAACAATGAGTAATTGCCACAGTGTCACACTTACCAGGATTAGTTAGGTTTTGTTAAATAAATTCATTTGACTATGTATGATGAGAAACAGTACGTTTCATGAAAAAATGTATTAGTTTCATACTGAACCGCTGTTGACATTTTGGGTACGAGGATTGAAATCTTTAACTT
This sequence comes from Limulus polyphemus, assembly GCF_000517525.1. Lineage (NCBI taxonomy): Eukaryota > Metazoa > Arthropoda > Merostomata > Xiphosura > Limulidae > Limulus > Limulus polyphemus. The sequence goes on from NW_013668109.1 coordinate 167,530, forward strand.
TAAGCGCATAAGGTGAAGAATTATTTACCTAAGTATAGAATAATATGAGCCTCTATCATAATAAAACCTAAATCCCAGGTTGTTTCTGAAGATATTAAAACGTCATATATTGCCAGAAAGTTAAAGTACTCTAATGACTTATATTTCTTAATTTTCTTATAAACACGTGTGATCTACTGATTACTAAACAGTTGGGCAGCAAGGAGGTTAGTGACCCGGACTTAGAAGCATATGTTCCTTAGTTCACGTTCAGTCAGATGCTGTCTCCACCCCCCCCCCCCCGATTTGCAATTTGAGATCGTGGGTGTGTCATAAGAGCGAAGGCCAAATCCATCGTTCTGACAGAGTAGCTCAAAAGTTGACGATGGATGGTGTTAAATATCTGCCTTCCCTCTAGTCTATCATTTCAAAATTAGAGGCAGATAGCCCTCTGCACGAACTCCAACAAAAACAAATACTTAATCGTGAGCTTTCGCGCAAGAACTGTTAATTTACATTATATTATACAGAAATTACCGTTTTAATATAAAATATGATCGTAAAGATGAAAAACGTACTTTCATTTGTGACGGATTACTTATTATATATTTAATAATATGCTGTCTCCCCCCTGAGAATGTGTTGTTGTTGTGTTTTACGTATGTTAAATATGTATTGCGAAACTCACGTTTATTCCGCAAAGTTGTAGAAGATTCTCGAGAGTAAGAATCAACAATATATGTGTGTACGTAAACGCTTGTGTTAGCGTCAGTATTGTTACGTAAAACTGAAATTTCGAGAAACTCTCCACACGCCTATAAATATAACCAACACGACGCGACTAAAAAGAGTATCTATTATTAGTTTGCTATAGTCAGTGTGCTATAAACTTTGGAAGCTATAACGGTGATTGTTATAACGCTTATCAATCGGAAAACTTCAAATATTTGACCAGGAGCATTTACAAATTTCGAACATTACAAACCCAGTGGATTCACATCGGAAATTAGTACTTTTACGAAAACATTACCAAACGTCACCGGTAGGAAATATTTCGGCGTGTCATCAGAGGGAACTACAGGGCTAGCTAGCTCCCCGTGAAGTGAATTATACCTACGTGAACTCGTAATTAATTCACTCATCGTGAACCGTCGATAAGATATGGAAGAAGTTCCAGACTAAAAAGAAGACTTTATATTGCTTGTAAGTTTGTGAAACTTTTGTTTATAAATCATTGTTTGTAATAACCATTTGTAATAACTGTTATAAAAAAATTGTATTGTTGTGTATATACTGAAACATATTTGTGTTAAAAAAAAGAAAACTGTGTACATCAATCTTGTTGGCAAATATCATAAACTGACAATATATCGGTTTTTACCTAACTGCTAAATCCAAAGTACAATTTAACTACTAAATTTAAAGTATCATTTATCTCAATTTCAGGCTATTTGAAATTCTAATACGTAACACATCTCAGTAAAATATTTTTAATTAATAAATTTTATTCGTCATTTACATAGTGTTTGCATTTTTTATACATAGTCATTTCTTTGCTAAAACTTTTCTTGTGTACAGAGCTTAAGCTTAAGTTAACGCCCAGTCTCGCTGCTGGTAGTGACATACATGTTTTTTTATAACAAAACTATAACGATATACGTGATAATACATAAGGGACTGAATGTGGTGAATTATTAATTATGTTTTTTGTCGTTTTGTTTCAATGACTTAAAGTTCACATTATTTCGTAATGCATGACACTTGTCATACTTTAACTTCAATGTGTGTTGTTGTTTTTACATAACTTCAATAGAAATGTTTCTTGGTGTGAAAGAATTATAAGTCGCATGTATAGTCAAAATATCAATAAATTGATAATAATTAGTATCATCAGAAAGGAAATTGTGGACACTGTTGAATACATTTTATCTTGGAAATGTAAAAAAAAGATATTATATTTTTTCTCGTATTCGATGCGATAATCATAAATACTCATAACTCTGATGTGGTTGATATGTTTAACTGATGTGGTTGATATGTTTAATGACCAAATTACGCTCACAGAACCTCCAAAGTTGCGATGACGAGGAGGTCACAAAAAATATTCTTGAAGCAGCATGAACAACAGCAACAAAAAATAAATAAATAAAGGAGAGAGAGAGAGGGAGAAAAAAAAAGAATTACTCGTGTATTTAGGATCCTGTCCAATTCTTCCTACATTGAAAAAGTTTTCCTTTTCTTCCTTTCAATCTTTCAGTACGTTTCTTTATACGGTAAAGTCGGAGTAATTGACAGTTTGGCTTTTAATCTTGAGGGAGTTAACAGACGGTAATGACGGTTATAAAGTAAATTCAGCAAATTAATCTAATCAATGTTTTTATTTTATTTTATAAAGGTAGAAGATTGAAATGTGGCTTTTAATAGCATCTGAGATTAGATTTTACTTTGTAAGTTTATACTGAGTATAACTGTTTGATCTTAACCAAAATGTTTCTTACAGACTTATTCCATCATCAAAGAATGTGAGAAAGGCACACACAAAAAAAAACCTCCAAATCAAGAGGCGTAAAATAACATTTCATTGTTACTAAAGGAAGATTTGTAATACAAATATGTGTCTATTTGTTTAAAATGTTTGTACAAATTAGTCTACTATAACAAGAAACTGCAGAAAAATGAAAAAAAAAACTCTTAGAATAAAAGAAACTTTGGTGAAATAACCATGAAGACCAACTAGTTTAATTCTTTCGTACTTCTTATGCTAAGAATTGAATTCGTATAAAAGAAATCTACCCATCACTATAATCTTTCTACAGAGAGTTGTAACGTACGAAAACAAAACTTGGCGAACGTCAATATCTAAGCTACTAACCGATCCGACTTTACGTTTCAGGCTAAAAATTATGATACAAGATGTCTGTTACTCTATGCTACATACAGATGTAATATTATAGAGGTTACTCTATGCTACATACAGATGTAATATTATAGAGGTTACTCTATGCTACATACAGATGTAATATTATAGAGGTTACTCTATGCTACATACAGATGTAATATTATAGAGGTTACTCTTCTCATAACTACAATTGCGTGTCGTATAGATTGGCATGTATACACATACACACTACGATACATTCATAAGATATCTATTTTCTGTTGAAAACTTATTTATATCCGAAATAAACATGAAATGAATTGTTTGGTTTTCATAGATCTTCATTTTATATGACGATGTAATCTTGAAACGATTGACGCGAAAGAAACTATAATTTTAAAGTTAATTAACATATGAGGTCTTTGGAGTTTTAGTTTAAAAAAAGTGTTAAAACCATATCAAATTATCTGGCAAATTATCAATTCTTTTAATTCTCTTCCTTCCTCGCTTATTGAACAACACTAGAACAGCGATTTAAATAAAATACAGTCAGTGCGTAGGATATTGCTAATATGATTAACATGTTATGTTTACAGAACCTTTACTTCGGAACAGGCTAGTTGGGAATCACGGACAGCCTCGAACATCTTCTGTGATAGTTTCTGAAGCATACCCTAACTTTCCCGTGTCCCTAGGGAAAAAAATTGTAAAGATATATTCATTTTCAATATGGGGTTTTCTTTGTAATAACCTTGTATATTAATCCTATTTATTTATAATTAACTATTACAATTTCAAATTATCGTAGTTTATGGTACTTATATACGTTTTTAAAAGGTGTGACTAAACATTGACGGACAATAAAATAGCGACCCCCACCCTCCGGTATTTCAACGCTAATTCTGAGGAATTATAGCTCTAAAAAATCTGGTTTTGATACCAGCAGTGGTTAGAGCACGGAGAGTCTATTGTGTACTACTTTTTTTTACTGTGAAAATAATAAAGAGATTTTTACTTATAATAGAAAACGAGCATATATATATATTAATGAACTGTGAAACGTTTGCTTCTAGGTCACAAAAGAAAAATAAATTGTTTTTTTTTAAATCATACAAGAACCTTACACTAGAAAATGTTTGATGTACAAATTCATATTTATTGATTTCCTCTGAAGTTAGCTTGTTTGTTTATTATTAGTAAAACTTCGGAAAAACAAAAACGTGTTGAAGTGGTAATAAATCAGGACTCGATTATATCATGAATGTTACTGAATGCTTGCCTGACACAGTTAATAGATAATTTAATACTTTTATGAAATTGTATAATTACGTATATGGCTTGCTCTAAAGTGTTCTAGTCACTAATCTGATATAAACTTGAAACATATCTAGAAGCCGGTTTTTAAAAAAAAATCTGAGAGGTTTTCAATAATTTCAAATATTTAGTACTTTAAGACATTTTTCTTTCAGTGTCACACATTTGCCTTAAAACAAGCCAGACCTTGAGAAGGAGGTAATAAACAGTTACTTCATTTATTTAATTTTAAGAAGCGTAAGAGCTTTAGAAGCATTCATGCGTAAAGCAAGAAGTTATAGCTGACTATATATTAAATTAGGGCAAATAATTTCCGATGACACACATGAGAGGCTTCCAAATACCATAATAATTAAATAGAAATAAAGCCGAAAGAGCGTAAGACGTTTGACTTTTCAATAGTTTGTACTCTATTTATAATGTGATAGAGGACCTGACATGACTTAGTAATTAGCACGTTGGGCTGCGGATCGAAAAGTCCAAGGTTTGAGATGTGATGTTGTTGAACAGGCTTCGCACTTTTATATTTTTAAAACTGAAAATCGCCTACTTAAGAATAAAAGAGATAATTAAAACAGTTAGAAGAAACAGCAGTACATATTGTCGCAATGATACAAGTATAAAGTATGTGGCTCAAAGTTAAAAAAATATATAATGCTCAACAGCATTATCATACATTTCGTTTCAGTAGTGGGTTATTATATCACCATATTGACCAAACTTGACAAGCCTGAGATAACTTTAAAATTCAGCAATAGATAATAAAATAGCAAGACCAGATTGCTTTTTTTCTTTATCTTTCTTTGCATTTTGTAATCTACGCAACAAAAAAAATAGTTTGGATCGACATCCCAGTTAATGCTTAAATTATATTTACTTGTTATTCATTTAACCTGCGATTTTTTTAAAAATATCACCCACACATTTCTGCTACTATTCAATAAAGTAATTGCCATGCTTTGGTTATTTCAATAATAAAATTCATTATCTACTGATTGAAAGAATACACAGGTTATGGGCCAAGATATTTGTTTTTACACTATTCATTCTGTGCTTTTGACGTAATTCGTGACGTACTGAAGAAAATTATCTTCTTTGTCAAAGCGTTTCAATGCAGTTTTCCTACGTATATAAAAACGCTTTGATAGAACTGAACATGTAATAATGTTTAGATTCTGAAAGGCTTTGGAACGTTACAATATAAAAGAAAAAAAGTATCGGAAATAAAAACAAAAACAAAAAGCCTACTGCTTAAATTGTAGCTAATATTGTTAATGGTCTAGTCAGATTTCTGAGATAAAACACTAAACTAAGAGACAAAAATCTCTCACCATTTATGAATCTGATTAGTAGTTTATTTACTTTAGAATGCTACTAATAATTGGAAACCAAAAGTGGTTCCCATCTTCGATCTCGTATATTTTAGTAATGAACCTAAAGATTATATGTGAGTCTATCTTCCTGGTTCTTTCCCCAGAGTTCTCTGATTAGTGTGTTTTCTCTTGGGAAATTCAAGACCAGAAAACATTTTTATTTTTCTTCGTGATCATTCACAGACACCTTACGACTATAGATAGTTCTCTTCTTTCAGTCACTTAATCCATAATAGTTTCGGTTTTTTTTGCACAGTCATGGTTATTTTGTGGTGCACCATTGTTCCAGTCAGAGTTATAGAATTATATCCTGATTTAAATAAGAAATTGTAGTATAATTAATTCAGACTTTTAATACAGTATTATTATAAATTTTAAACGCTAGAAATACAAAAAAAATTATCAAATCAGTAAGCAGTTAATTTTGTAGTTATTTATTAAGATATTCAGGCATTTTTATTATATTACCCATTTCTTCAATTATACGTGGGTTTTCATCGATGTGCGTATGTCGATGGTAATGAGTGTATATTGAATATAACTCGTTTACGAATATGTCATTATTAAAATATATCAATCAATAACTATGATTTTTCTTATTAAGTATTTTAATTCAGCGCACGATAAAAACTGACACTCCCATCGAAAACTATAAAAGACATTTAAATATACGTTTTACTGGCAACAATTTCGTATCAGGTTTGATACAAGTGAATTAATAACTCTTGAAAAATACAAAAGTAACCTATGGCTTGAAAATATATAATAAAACAGTTTTACCTTTAGTTGTGTGTCCAATAGAATATTAGAGCAAAGTCCTATAGCTTCAGAAAAAGTTCGTTTTATTAAGGGAAGGTATTATATCTTTAATAACAACTTTACTCTTTACTCGTGTTCACTACCAAATGAAGAGATGACCCAAAAGTCATTGTATGAAATCGGATCTTTACAAAATGAAAAAGCACTACAGAACGAAACAGAGACAAGGACTGGTGTGGTTTTGATTCTATTTGACTTGTATCCCCAACCCAACCGGTAGTAACAAATTATTTTTCAAGTCCAGAATTTAAAAACTTGATGTAGCTTCGTAAGGGTTGACAGAGTTTGAAATATCCTATAAAGTGAACCATTTACTGATATTAAACTTTATATATATATAAAAGTTGCGTTAAAATGTGTCATTAAAAAAAGAGCGAGAAAAAGTGACATAAATTATAGCAGTCGATTGTAATTTCCTATTTTAATTGATACGAGTTTTCATCACAGCCTGTTAGGATATTATGGGGTTACTACGAACATAAGAGTATTTTTTTTTTGCTATACATTTCAAGAAAATCTCAGGCATCCTCAAAGATTTTTTCTTTAATTGTGTCTATTCATTTCTTCTTTGTTTTGTATTGTAGACACAGATTTTAAAAATATTTTATATATCAAACTTTGGGTTACATTTTTTTACATTAGTGATGTTTACTACCTATATTGCCCCCCCCCCCCCAGTGGCACAGCGGTATGTCTGCGGACTTACAACGCTAGAATCCGGGTTTCGATACTCGTGGTAGGCAGAGCACAGATAGCCCATTGTGTAGCTTTGTGCTTGATTACAAATAAACAAACAAACTATCTATATTATTACACATGACTGAGTTCCCTGAACATCTGGGTAAATTAGCGTTCATGCAGTTAAGGCTAACGACTAACTTAGATGGTATAAAATACTATTACCAGCATTAATAGAAATTTCGTTCACTGAAACTAAATATCACTTCAAATTAAAATAAAATAAAACCTATTCATGACTCATTAAATATTAATATAAAATAAACGACTTTTACCGTGTTATATTATGCTGAACAATCATATACGCTTTAGCAGCCACTATTAAACAGCATACATTTATATATACTTGCATTTAGTAAATTTTCAAAACAACATCAAAATAATAACAGTTCTTAATAAAACTAACAAATCAAGTATTGTAAATTGAATTACGTGAGGTAATATTTAGTGCATAATCCTGCGTATCAGATAGTGACGTCAAAATGTTTTTGAACAAATATTAATAATTACAAAGAACGCCAGTAGCAACACGTTTATTTTACTTTAGGCCTTCAATTCCAAAGTACACTCGTGAAAAAATAAAAATACAGACTGAATTGGTTCTATTAGATATTGGACATGTGAGCTTCAAGCTTTAAAACCTTTCAGTGCGTCCAGATGAATAGATTTAACTCCACAGCTATCATCTTCCTACATGTTTTTCTTGCCTGATGTCTGTGACACCTTTTTATTCCTACTTCTTCGTTATAAATGATTTTGTCGGACTTTGGAAAAGTTGGTAAGTATTGAAGGTACTTTTCAGAGATTACATTCAAAACATCCTTTGTATGTTATACCTTGTGAGGACGGTGATGTACTTTCCAGCAATGTCGGTGATAAAAAGGAAAGAAAGAAACAGGCTAGAGAAGAAGCATGTTTCCATTACATCCCAGTTTTCAGGCAAACTATTCTTCAGTAGCTGCATGTTATATTTCGAAATTTTCGCATCATACAAAGTTACAAATTTTTCAAATTTTTAATCCAATAGATACAAGATAGATAGATACAAGATAGAGCCCCCCAGTGGCACAGCGGTATGTCTGCGAACTTACAACGCTAGAATCCGGGTTTCGATACCTGTGGTGGGCAGAGCACAGATAGCCCATTGTGTAGCTTTGTGCTTAATTACAAACAAACAAACAATACAAGATAGAAGATAAGACTAATGAATAATTTATATGGTATAAAATAATGCTAGTTACCCCAGTATTCTTTGGAATTTCTCTACACCATTTGAGAGTTATTCTGATTCATCCTTGTCTTCTTTTTACTATATGTATGTTTAGACACCGCTAAAGGTAACCCCGACATAATTCTTTCAGTGTACACTGACTTCTTGACAAGGGAGGAAATATTCTAGTATACTCTTAGAGATTTTTAACCCTGGATTTATAGGGGATGATCATGAAAAATTCTATATTATTACAAACGATTTGTATGTTTGTTTTTGAATTTCGCGAAAAGCTACACGAGGGATATCTGCGCTAGCCGTCCCTAATTTAGCAGTGTAAGACTAAGGGGAAGGCAGCTAGTCATCACCACCCACCGCCAACTCTTGGGCTACTCTTTTACCAACGAATAGTGGGACTGACCGTCACATTATAAGGCCCCACGGCTGAAAGGGCGAGCATGTTTGGTGGGACGCGACCCTCACATTGCGAGTCGAGTGCCTTTACCACCTGGCCATGCCGGGCCATTACAAACGAGCTATGCACTAACGTTTTATTTTTGTATGAACGACAGGAGCACCTATACAAAGAAATGTCCAGTTCAAAAGCCTTACTTTGACCTCGGACCTCATAATTTAACGTTTGTCACATGGCGTTATATATGCACATTTAGAAAACATTTATGAAAATCATTTTAAAATATTTTAGAAAATTATGAAAAAGCCCTGCATACTCGTGAATGAAATCTCGTACTCCAGATCCAAGTACCTAGTGAAACAAAAATACTATGGTGCGAAAGTACTATTCCATTTTTCCTCATTACATCAAAAAACATATAAAACTAGATATTTTTATAGAACATGAAAAAGAGCTTCAAACGGCTGATTTGTGGATATAAAATGCGTGTTGTATATATTACAGTGACAAACAAAATCTCTGGTGGCCATAAAACGAGCTTTTTAAACAAAACTTGTATGTAATTCATAGTTGAATTTTCATGAAATACTGATTTATAATAAGTAGCTTTTGGTGTCAGAACATGGATAATTTCCTAACAGTGTTTTTGTTTACCGTCACTATAGTTTTGTATCTGAGATGAATCAATCTTCAGTGCTTGGAAACCAACGTAATAGTAATTTTTAATCCAATAGGTAAGATCGCAGAGAGGATAGATGTTGGAGATCAGTTATAAAGGCGCTTCTTCGCTAAACCAGTTCTTTCTATTTTCTTTAATAGACACAATAGAAAACTGTTTTATTTTCATTCATATTCGACGACGACAATTAGTAAACATGCGACCAAGTATATTCATTCAATTCAGAAATATAAAGGAAAAGACAAAAAAATTCCACATGCTTTTTAATGAAAAATAGTGTTAATAAATCAGATAAACTGAGACAGCGATTTCAAAGAAACTTTTAACTGCAGGGATTTGAATTATTTTATTTAGATTGACTGTCAAAATCTTTTTGTATCATTCACACTTTATAAATTATATTTTTACTTTTTAATGCACAGAAATGTGGCACCCGCTTTGTTCGAAGAATAGCAAAATCTAAAATAACCAATAGGACATAATGTTATATAAATCGAGCGCTTTCGAATAGTTGACTATTCTTCTTTTATTCTCTTGAAGAAGAATAGTCAACTATTCGAAAGCAGTCGAGTTTTAGGTCTCGTTTTGAAAATATTACAACTTTTGTAGGTGATCCTGTGTGTTAACTACTTAACCTGGATTTTATATAACGGTTAGATAAAGCTCCAAATGAACGCAAGTAAGAAGCAGGAGCTGTATTCGGTTTTGATAGTGAAATAAATGTAACAGATATTTTTTGCTACTTCTTTTACCTTGTGCAAAACGTAGCCCTGGTCCATTGGTCCACTTCTAGTGCTTTTACGCTTCCTCCTAATTCTTTCAGAGAATATCTATCCAATCTTTACTTAAATATCTATAATATCCATGATTGATGTATTATTACAAAAATCGTAGCAAAAACATAAATGCAAGCTTATTAGAATGGTGTAAGTGGGACTTGATGTATCTATTTGAGGTTGTAAAATTACTACGTAGGAAAGAAACTGAGGGTGATTGTGGTACTGTTTATCCCCCAGCCAGTGAGGTCAAAAACTGACATAGAAAACATATCCTACATTTTTGAAGTAAAATATCAGAATCAAGTCACAGTGAAAATTAAAAATTAGGAACCAGTGCTAGTATGTTTTTTACAGACCCATTATTTCTCTACAACTAAATGTAAATAACTGCTAAGAAAACATGTTGTAAGAAGCTTAGTATTGAGTAATACTTTTAATATAGTTCTGTATTGTGTAATCTGGATTACCTGTTCGCTGCCAGCATGGAATTCCAGAGAAATTGGCATTCGCTTGTTTTCTTGTTACTTACGTTTTTTGATAATTGACGCTGGTACTTATGATGTTTTGCAGGTAAATTAATAGGACTAGATGACTTTATTGAAAGGCAGTGGTTGAGCAATAAACGAGACAAGGTTAAACATGACTGTACTAATATAGCAAAAACAAGCAAACAGATCGACAGCAAATCACTTTCTATATATTTTATAAAAGAATAATATTAAAAAAAAAACAAATCTATTAAAAGCAATATTATTGTTTGTAGGTTGGTTAGTAAATGAACTGAAAAAGCATGATTTGTCGGTTTTAACAATTTTCCGAAATAGCTACGAAACACCATGGTCCTAAAGATAATAAAAGCTGTATCAGTTTGAGAGTTATTCGTTCTAATTATTAGTCAGTGTGAATTTAGTGAAAATATTGAATTTTACTTTAGACTGCTTAATTGATTCAAAGTAAGCATACGTATTTAAAAACGTCCCTGTAAACGAATATCATAATCCAGTATTTACTTAAAAAGCTCATTTAGAAGTTATAAACCTTAGTTGTTTAGTATGAAGAATAATAGAAGCAATAAAGAAGAATAGAAGACAAGCAGAGGAATTCATCAAAGCATCTTAGTCTCATTGTGTACAATAATATACAGAATAAATTTATATGTTACAAATATAAAGCACAACTAATCGTAATAACATTCAAAAGTGTGCAATTTGTGAAATTAAAATGCTCCATTATATGAAAAGAAATAACGGCAACTATGAAGTCCGACGATAAACCTTCTTCTCGTTCTCTGTAACCGGAATTTGAAAGTCATTATCTTCTCGTGGTCGGTAACAAGTAATTCGTTTCTTTTCAGAGTTGTTCAATTACGCCCAGGTTTCGTTCAATGTTGAAATAAACTTCTACCTTTCATGTTCAAAGTATTTTTCGCCCAGTATTGAGCTGTTTGTCTTTCTTTCCCCAATGTTCGTGGGAGGGATTATATGGTCTTGTTGTTCAAGCTTCTTTAGATGGGTAAGATCTTTATTGTGCTTAACTGATTAGGATATGTGGAACTTATTAGCAATCACTTACTTGGAAGGAGTGGGAGGTCACGGACAACTATTATAAAAACTTCGTCAATAGTAGCGATATCCCAGTGTGTGGTGGAGTGTTTTCAGAAATATTTTCATCCTCATGTTGACATTTTGATCTTCCCTTACTGATTTTGTTCATTATGTTAGAGATAGTTGTCTTTGAAACTGATGTGCCTGAGGGATTCCACCTGTTTGTTATTTCACTGTAGGTATATTCTTTATTGAAAATGGCTGTGATATATATGTTACGTAATGCTCTATGAATTACCCTGTCAGTATTACATTGCTGAGTGGTCATTAATTGGAAATACATCACTGCTAAACGTATCGCTTGTTAGTGCGATTTGACCATATATAGTGCAGGATTCAAAGGTTCGGCAGCAATAATGTTACCAAACAATTTTCTCAAATTCCTAACATCCCCACTGTCTGTAAGACTTGTTGGTGGTTTTTGTTTAACGATTAAAATAATTTTAAAAACTGGATGTTTCTTTTAATACAGAAAAGTGGGCTGAAATGAAAGATAAAACTTTTTTGAAATATACATTTTT
>NW_013668109.1:180820-187834 GCF_000517525.1 Limulus polyphemus
GAACTTCGCGCAAAGCTACACGAGAGCTATCTGCGCTAGCCGTCCCTAATTTAGCAGTGTAAGACTAGAGGGAAGGCAGCTAATCATCACCACCCACCGCCAGATCTTGGGCTACTTTTTTACCAACGAATTATATTATATAACTTACATTATAACGCCCCCACGGCTGAAAGGGCGAGCATGTTCGGTGTGACGGGGATTCGAACCCGCGACCCGCAGATTGCGAGTCGAGCGCCCTAATCACCTGGCCATGCCGGGACTCTACAAGTGTAAATATCTGTTGAGATACATTCGGCAGTGTGGCCAGCTGAATTCTAGTGTTTTTGTGTTTCGTAGATATGATATCCTCTATTCTTTCTTTGTAGTTATTTTCATAAACAGTATTTTTTAGAATGTTAAAGTTGTCTAGTTTTGTTTCTTTTTTAAAAAATTATTTTGGTTATTATACTTTCACCATAATGATTATTTTGCATTGTTAGCTTAGTATGTATATTTAGAACTAATGTAAATCCTTAACTTATCCAAACCACGTGAGATATTATTTGGATTAAGGCCGAAAATATCATTAATATCGATACCCAACGGATGAAACAATGCATTCTAGTCGTTATAAATAAGAATGTAAGAAAATAATATTTTATTAGCTATATTCATTACCGATACCAGGTTAGATTTTAGCTTCATTCTAAGCAGGTAGCTTGCTCAAATAATTAATATCAATTACTATACTTTTTATATCTGTTTTTCTTTTGGTGGGGGAAGTGTTAAGAAGTTAGGTGTAAAGAATATCGGTTGGAGTTGAGAGAGGTCAGTCTCTAAGTCAGTATTGTAAGTTATTGTAAAATTATGGGACAAATATGATTATGAATTATTATAATCCGATCTACAAGAAATAGGTGCAAAGTCAAAAAGAAAGGGACCTGTTTGGCGTAGGTTTGAGAAAGGAATATATAATACAGGAGTTCAACGACAAGAAAAAAAAAGACAGGGAGATATGAGAGAGAACGAATAAACCGAGGGAGTTATAAACAAACCTGATTCCAAATCTATGTGTTAGTGATTTTAGTACTAAACAACAATTTGTTATGTTTGCATTCATATGAGTCAGTTCTTGATAGGTATAAGTACAAGTTGATGGACATAAGAAGAGAAAAAGAAGTGCAAGATAGCAACAAAGTAGTGTTAAAGCAATTGCAAGGGGGGGGGGTGAGCAAGCTCTTTCGAAAGAGGCATATTTATTTTGGCAGAAAATCAAATGAAAACAGACAAACATGAGAAAGACTACAATAGAATTACACAGGTCGGAGAAGGTTATTAAAGAGTAGCCCTAACTGCTCTGAATGGTAAAGCAGCAACGCTAAAATTAGTCATGCCTTCGATTTTCATTATTGCAGCACCAGTTTTTATGACTGATATTCAACTACAAACATGGTTAATGATTTATGAAAAAATTACAGATGTGGGAGTCGCCATTTTGTTTCCCGACTATTTGTTTTAGCGGTACAATTCTCAGTTCTACCTAGAGGTACAAAAATGTACAAATAAGTGTAACCTAATGAGCTTGGTTCGCCTGTAGAGTCAAATAATGTTGTCAGGTTGTTGCTCCTATATGTTTTTATGACGTCATCGCATTTCTGTGGCGGTAGTAGTAGAGTGTTCGCTGAAGTAGAGAAGCCCCAGATGTTGGTCCTTTCATGGATTCTTGTGTGAAGTTTGAAAAATAAAGGAAGACCTTATATACGATTAGATTTGAATTCAATGCATGCTAACTGTGCATGCTAAGGTATGGATAAGAAACATTATTTTTGTATATTTATTGAAACAATAGAAAATTATATACAATAAATAGTGAAAAGTATTAAAGTATTAAAGACTGAAGTATTCATTACTTAAGGGCCTATTGTTACCATAGTATGAATGATAAAAATATGTTTGATTGTGTAATAACACAGTACCTAGGATTTGAAACAGAATCAGCTTAAGCTACTAATTCTCAAAGAAAGGATACTACCGACCGAAATACAAGGGAACAGTTACTCGAAAAAAATTCAACACACAATATGATATTAATTTTTTAGAGAATTTTTACAAAACAAATACCTTATTGTGAATAAAACTTATTAATATTAGACGCAAGATAATGGTAAGAAAGTAATACATTGAAATAATTGCCTCAAAATAATTTTAGTTTTTGACTATAAAAAACACGGTTAAGTATAGTTTCTTATGAATGTTATATGGTTAAACGTAAATCTGCACAATAGGCTGTTTCCAAACTCAGGTATGCAACTCCTACTTACAGTATTATATTGAGGCCTGAAGCTTACCACTGGAGCACAGGGAGGTTTCTGATTGCCTTTTCTACCTCAAGCACGAAAGCGTTGGCAGAGTATTCTAGCAGAAGCTTATAAAACAATGGCAGACGTCTACCAGAAGAGGCAAAGACAAAAAAAAACATGCTCTATATTTATATTTTACGACTCTGCACTAAGAACGATATTCTGCATTGGTGAGATACGCTTTTTTATGTTTATTATATTGAGGCATACTTCCTCGTTACCACTGTTTTTAACTACCATAAGAAGTCTTCATTTATGAAATATAGACTATAAAATCTGGAGTCTATTCTATAAAATAACAAAGAAGCATATAAATCTTTACACTTATTACTCTTTCAAACATAATTTGTAGAGCTTTGCCATAAAAACACGGTAACCTAGAATACTGTTTATGGGTGTCTGGCTTATAACGTCTGTGAGTGTATTGGTATAAAATGCGGATATACAGCATTTCTCACATTTATGGAAAGTTTTATAATTCACTTATCTGTTCACAAATTTTATAGAAACGGCATTCCCGTTCCCGTATCACTTAGCGTCTATAAGACATAATGTTTTAAGTACAATTTTGGATGTTTCTTCGCTCGCAACAATATTTTGACAGTGATTTCGGTAAGTGTTTTTCTTTTTTTTTATTTTCTTTCTTCTCGTCAGATATGAAAGTGGATGCAAAGCACAAAAATTCAATAATTGCACAGTCTGCACATTTAACAGTAAAATATGAATAATAACAAAACCGTAAAAACAACTTAAAGATGGGTTTAAATGAGGACCGCTCTTCAGTTGGTGAAACATTTCTTTTCTTAACCTGATCAGGAACCTCCTCGTAAGTTGCCCGAATGTATTTAGAGAAATAAATTATGAATAACGCTTTATTTTTTTTAATGTTTAAACGTGAACTTAGGAACGTAATTTACCGAGTGTTTTTGCACGAACTTACAAAAACAATGACTATATAGGTGAGAAATTCATAAAACACATACGATAAAAGGAAAAATACGTGTTCCCAATATTATGTGCACTTTACACATGCCTTAATTATGTCAATACTACACGGTTTAATTTCTTCTGTTTGTTTTTCTGAAAAATTATAGCAGTTTTTGGAGAGAAGCCCGCTTTTGTTCCTTTGTTAATATTTTATGTGCGTGAAACGAATATATATGCATTATTCAGTATTAAGTTTTATCTCCTATAAGAAAAACTGATAATTGTACACGTTCCTTATTTCAGCAATGGGGATTTACTCTAGCGCTGGAGTTCGATTTTACTTCGCTATACATCAACTATAATGCTCTAATACCATAACATATGAATAGCAATTATTTCTTATGCTGTTTCCAAGCTACAATTAATGGATGCCCAATGTACGATAAGTTTTTTAACTTTTTAGCACTCTTGTCGTTAGGAGAAATCTTGGCCAGGAGAGTGCTTGAGCTCCCCCCCCCTATTTTTTTAAAAAAGTGAGTTGATTTTCAAACGTACGAAATACTTTTCAGTATACAAAATGTTTATTCATTCCCTAACCTTAAGATGACCAGATTTTCTTCCCGTCGTAGAAGAATGTAAAATTATGAAATAATTAAAGTAGTTAAAAGGTAAGCTAAGCATCATTATAGAGCTAATGATTCTTAAGCGTTGCTTCTGTCTCGGTCTTTTGTGTAAGGAAATTTAGAGACTCTATTCTGAGTTCTGAAAAATGATTCAGTGCGTAAAGTTTGAAAATAATTCATTACAGCACTAATCCGTACGATCATTTAGTCTTAGAATGTTTATACCACTTATTATTTCAAAGTATTTCAATATTTTATCTCCACGAATAAGCTAAAAGATATATATATATGTTGTTGTCTTCTGCATAGGTTTAATAACTTTTGAATAATAAAAACGTCTATTCAGGGGTATTAGAATTCTTGACATCTACAACCTATATAATAATTTTTAGAGTTTTTGTTTTACAAGACATTTGGTGATAGAACTTCAATAAAATATTCTGCCATCAGAGTACTGACTAGTACACAATCATAAAATAATTCACAACTGAAACTTGGTTTTTAAATAAGAATCATTGTTTTTTTTGTTCTTAAAGTACTTTAAAATTCAGTTGCATTTGATAAAGTTTACATTTTCTTATATATATATAATGGGATAACATAAATTGAAAACGATAAAATTTCTAAACCAATACGTCACCAGAAACTTAATTTTGTTTAATTTGTTTCTCAATACTACTTTCTCAAAAATATCTCAGTGCTGATATGCCTGTTTTTTATGTCTGTATTTTACAAGATATTATCAAACTAGTTGCTTGATCCTAATTTAATTCAGGCTTATTCCACGCTCACCGGTTTTCTATTTAATCGAAAATTGTAACAAAAAAACAAATACTTACTGATGCTGAAGTTCAACCATATCCTGAATGCTAATGACACTATGACTTTTTATAGATATAAATGTAAACCTGTGATTATTTTCAAGTTCAGAATTTTCAATTCCATGAGCACATACACACAAACATATATATATATTTAAACTTTCTTGATATTTTATAAATATTTTTCGAAACGTGAATAGCATTTGCATATTTAATAGCTTGATCTTAAACACTTGGATATAGTTAAAATCTCTTTCATGGCAGCTTTCACAACATCGTCAATTTCAATTTCCTAACGACCCAGTGAGTTTGAAAGAATAGGTTTTGTTCATAAGTGCAAATTATTTTCAATATCCAAAGCCACTTAACTGTACATTCATGCTTTTGAAACTGATTTCAATAGTTAGATGCTACATCTAAGATTAAACTGCACAGTGACAAGAAAAAAGAAACAAACTTGCATGAACATAAGACTGTTTTTCAATGACTATTTGCACTTTTAATGAATAGTTTCAAAGCACAGCTACATATAAGGAATTCACCAATTTTATAAAAATAAGATTGTCTAATTTTCCACATTGTAAGGTTACCCTTGACTGGAAGTGCTTATCTTTTGCCGAGTTCGGTGGAACATTTAATTCGAGAATTTTATGTTTACAGGAGTGAACTAATAGTAGAAAGAAAACTAGCAAGTAAAGGTGTTTGCAAAAGTATCTAGCAAGAGCGAAAAACTTCACATTGATTAATGGCATTAGATGTAGCTGGATAATTGTGCACGACGCATACTTAAAACGTTCAATAAAACATCAGCAGAATCCATTGAAATCAAACTTCTGACTTTCCTTAGCTAATGAAAACAAGAAAACTCTAACCTACTTGGTTAATGAAGACACCCAAGAGTCTAATATAAATGCAAATCGCTGATATTCATTTTAAGTTAAACTTACCTACGTGTAATAATAAGCATACCCTTTCTTTTTATCGTTTCTCCATAAACGCATGTTTTCCAGATTCTTGAATTATTCCAGCTGTTTATGTAAAATAGGTTAATTTAGCTAATTTGAAATAATAAAATATAACTTTAAAAAATATTGTTTTATAGTTATAGTAAGGAACACTGATTTAAGGGAGACGCATAATTGAAATTGAAAAATAACAAAAATACATTTTTTTTAGTTTTACAATGTCGTGTTTGGCCATCAATAAGAAGATTAATTAAATAATAAAAATAAAAAAAGCAATTGAAGTGTGTCGTTCTAAGTATCGAGTCCCTCAGTGGGACAGCAGTAACTTTGCAGACTTAAAACGACTTTCCGTGGAGGACACGGAGCAGATAGCCCACAATGTAACTTTGCGCTAAAAATCAACAACAAAATTTCGGGATCCAAAACGGTGCGAAATTACAGGAGTGAAGTTAAATATGGGATTAATGAAAACAATACTAAGTGAATCAAGGACTAGTAATAACTTTGTATAGCAGAATACTACTTAATTATAATAGAAGCGATTTCATTTCACATCTGTATCTAGCTTACTACTGAAATGGTAACAGTTAGTAATGTTTAGTACTCACAGGGGTCGGACATTATTGGCGAGATTATGGCCAACATAACAAAAAAAAAAAGAAAAAAGACTAGTATAACTTTCTTAGTTTGTTATTTTCGGACACGTGAGTGTACTTTGTAGAGGATTGTATATTTCCTTTATTTCACAAGATATTCAAAAGAGCAAATAAAAGTATGTACATTCTATTTTTTCTGTCCATGCTTATTCAACAGAAATGAAGGGATTTCCAGAATGCATGGTTTACTTCATGTATAACTAGTGAATACATAGAAACAAGGAAAGAATTTTGTGGTTATATAAACATTTTATGTGGTTATGGCTTAAAATAAAACCATGTTGCAACTTGTAAATGGTTATTTATCAAGTTGTTATATACATTACACATATACACCATATACTTAATTCATTTCGTCATATGGTGGTCGAAATCAGTATTATTTTTAGCACTTTAAAATAACTTTATGTTATTTATTATTTCGACTTATACACTCTCACATTCTAGAAGTTAGGTCTTCATTCTGTGATGTTACTTAATGTGATTTGTTTTATAATATAACTTGTTGGTTTAATTTGTTTAAACCATTAGTTTTTCCCATTTATTTACAGATTAATTATTATTATTCTAAATTTTGTACATCTAAGCTTCAATACATTTTATCATAATAAATAGAGCATAAACTTAATAAATCAAGAAATGAATTTGGGTGAAAATAGACTGTTTTATGTTCATTGTGAAGT
>NW_013668109.1:187859-195090 GCF_000517525.1 Limulus polyphemus
GGTACGGGGTCGGACTATTAGTTGGACGAGTATTAGTCGACCAACAATAAACAAAAAAAAAAAAGACTAGTTTAACTTTCTTAGTTTGTTATTTTCGGACACGTGAGTGTACTTTGTAAGTATACTTAATTCATTTCGTCATATGGTGGTCGAAATCAGTATTATTTTTAGCACTTTAAAATAACTTTATATTATTTATTATTTCGACTTATACACTCTCACATTCTAGAAATTAGGTCTTTTAGAATGTTTCATTCTGTGATGTTACTTAATGTGATTTGTTTTATAATATAACTTGTTGGTTTAATTTGTTTAAACCATTAGTTTTTCCCATTTATTTACAGATTAATTATTATTATTCTAAATTTTGTACATCTAAGCTTCAATACGTTTTATCATAATAAATAGAGCATAAACTTAATAAATCAAGAAATGAATTTGGGTGAAAATAGACTGTTTTATGTTCATTGTGAAGTTCGGTCAAAGAATAAATTGTGAACGATATTGAAAATTTGGAATTGAATTTGTCATCAGTTGTAGAGATTTTAATGCCAGACGTCAAATTGTATCACTGTAATGACTACATAATTTATACTTAGTGAAAACAAAATTAAAAGTATTGCATTTTCGGAATTGAAAGCTAATTCACCTTCTCAAGAAAACAAAATAGAACTGCTTGTTTCAGTGAGCACTATTATTAAGTTATTGGATTACGCTACACAATTAGTTTTAGGTTACGCAATACCCTTAAGGTTATGTGTTTTTGGAATTTCGCGCAAAGCTACACGAAGACTATCTGCGCTAGCCGTCCCTAGTTTAGCGGTGTAAGACTAGAGGGAGGGCAACTAGTCATCACCACCCACCGCCAACTCTTGGGCTACTATTTTATCAACCCCTTAAGTTTAAAGTTTGATATTAAGTAATACTATTAAGAGCAATATAATCTGATAATGTCAAATCGTTGAAACTAAGATAATAGTTTTTTTTATAACTCTGAACTCTAGGGTGAAAAAAATTATAATTTATCCCTCTTGTACATACCAAGTGATTTTTGTCTATATAAAACTTTCAAATAAAGTAAAAATAATTTACGTGTTTAAATTTCAGACTATGTTTTGAGGAAATAAGCAACATAACAACACAATGAAAAATAACAATGATAAAATTAACTTTTAAACATTATATTTTATAGATGTAAAAGCCTTTCTAGCCTTCCACAAAAGACAATTCATATCAACACAAAAATGAAATCTTTCTGCAAATAAATTGATGAGGTAATCAATACTTCATCTTAAACTCTGACATAATATTTTTTTTTATCAAAGATGAGTTGACTCATAATAACAAGAGTTGTAAAACAACAGCGTTAAAAAATAATGAATACTCCTTAACCTAACAGCCGATTAATAGAATGTAATCTAAACAGTTTCAATTTTAAATTAATTTCTGTCAAATTAAATAGCATGTCATAGTACATTAATAACCTGTACTTTCAAATTAGTTTTTTACGATCTAGATTTAAAAGTTACGTAGATATAAAAAAAAACACAGAAAAGAAGAAGCTGTCAGCTACAAAAAAGAAAAAAAAGTGTAACTCCTTACAAGCACGGTTCTCCTCTCAATCATCTATTTGAAGAAACTAAATAACCTCGATTTAAATTTCAGTTCCTTCTGGAAATTTTCCGAAGAAGTTTTATATATTAGATAACTTTGGTTACTGGTTATATGTTATGTTTATCAAGGATGTCTGATTGTAGATTTTTGCCTTCATTTTATGTCTGTGTACTATCTATGCGATAATTCAATTATATAGCTTACGCCGACGTAGAGTAGTTAGGTTATGTCATTATTTCTTTGATTTTTCTATCACAAGCTCAGACATTTTTAGTTAGATTTTTTTTGCGACAAGCTCTTAAATTTATATCACGACGTATATTTAGATATAAAATTTTGGGCTTGATAAAATATTAAATGAACCTATTATTTTGTCTGATGTCTTGTCCTAATTTTTGTTTTTCTGAGACGTGATACGGATTATAAATATATATCATCATACCATGCTATGATTTGAAAATATTATTTTCTGTTACATACAGCATTTATAAACAAAAGTATATTTTCACTTAGAATTTCAACCCGAATATCATGTATCAATAATTATCCGTTTTTTTTTCATTGATCGTTTGTAGAGTTAAAGAGTTAAAGAATATTAACTCCTGATCAAAGCAATTTACCTATATAGATTACAGCTAAAAAAAAACAACCCAATCAATAAAATTGATAATTTAAAATACTGTTTTTATGTCCTTACTTATAATGATTGGAATACATTGTTTCATCAGTTTTATACTTTTGCTGTTAGCAATATTTTCGATCGTAATCCTAATAACATCTCGCGAGGTTCGGCTAGCTTAGGAGGCATAGATTAGTCCTAAATCCATGTCGTAAGTTAATAATGCTAACTAATCTTTATAATGAAAATATAATAAAAACAAATAAAATATACCCATATTAAACATTCTAAACAGAACAGATTATAACTAAAGAACGACTTCGCTAATTCTGTGATAGTTATGCTTTATTTCATTATACAGAAAAGTATATATTGATTTTACAGGCTAATGGTAAAGTCATAAGATGGTTTCCATGTTGTCTTGGTTAAAATTCAAATTTGTAGCCTGTGTTATTACGCCGACGTACTTGATCCATTTTAATATGTAACAGAGCCTAGGGTTAAAATATCAGAAATATTTAGTACTTTGAAAAGATCATTACATTGGTAAAAAATTATTGTGGGAGATAGACATTTTGAGTAATGTTATCCCTTCATATTTTACTTGAAAACTTTCTGCCTCCTGTGAGTCAGCGGTAAGTTTATGGACTTGCAGCACTAAAACACAGGGCTCGATTCCACACGGTGGACACAACTTTGCGCTAAAACAATATTTCTACATTTTGTAAAACATTCTATAGTTATACGTCCACCATCTTAACTATACATAGGATTGAAGATTTGACAGCACAATGACAAAAACTTGCTAATTAAAATGTGAAAGTTGAACTACGTGACTATTATATTAAGTTAGGCTTGTCAAGAGAAATTTGTACAACATAATGCGAATGCTCACATATGTCGTTGTAACAAAGGAAGAACTTTACACTACTTAGTAGCCAATCTGCCTTGCAGTTACAATTCATCTTTTGGACGCCACTTTATCTATATGTAAATTATGTTAATCTAACATTTTCCAAGGGTCGTAATCAAATCTTACTTGAACGTACTGCGGTATACCTCATTACCAGATGTGTAACGACTGAATTACTATTGCACAGAGAACAACTGTTATTGCTCTGAGTCAGGATAACTTTCTTTAAGTCAACTTTAAACAATTTAATTTCAGGATTACTAGATAATGACACTTTTAACATAAAAATACGAATACGATCAGACCAGTTGGTTTGATTTGATCAAAAAAGTATCACGAGGAAATTATCAGAAAAGACAACTTCGAAAACAATTAGTAGTTAAAATTCTTCCTTAGGCTTGCAAGAACAATTTCAATTTTTTTTTGGAGATGAGTGTTCATAATTTCACTTTTCATATATTTTTTCGAGAAGATATACATGCTATTATCTCTAAGCTTTATTATTAATTATTAATTAGACAATTAAAAATATATATCATACAATATTACATGATTTATCTTTAAAACATTGCAAATAGCAAATAATATTAAAGCACCTGATGAAATACGGTTTATCAATTCATAAAATAATTTATAAATCAAATGTTCAATTTTATTTGAATTATTAAATCACGATCTTATTTATAACATGTATACGCCTGGATATTTCTGTAATACGTTAAAGTTCACATACTTTAATTACAGTTGTAGGTAACTTTAATACATGTTATTGTTACGTATACAATTTTCGAATGGTCTGAAACCGAGCTAAATGATAATTCAAATTTAGTTATTAAATTATACTTTGGATTTAGTAGTTAAATAAATGCCGATATATAGCCAGTTTATTGTATTTGCCACTAAGATTAATACAAACTGTTTTCCTTTTTAATACAAATATATTTTATTACACAACCAATAATACAATTTACAATAATAGTTATTACAAATAGTTATTACAAACAATGAGTTATATACAAAAGTTTTACAAACTTACACGCAATATAAAGTCTTCTTTCTACTCTGGAATTTCCTTGATACCTTATCGAGGGTTAACGATGAGCGAGTTAATTTCGAGTTGACGTAGGTATAATTCACTTAACGGGGAGCTAGCTAGCTTTGTCCTTCGTTATTCACCATCCACACACGCCAAGTTTTCCACGATGAAGTTATATGATGTTTTCGTAAAAATATTAATGTCAATGAGAAACCACTGAAGTTAAATGATTTGTAAGGTTCGAACTTTGTAAATGCTCCTGGTCAAACATCTGAAGTTTCCGATTAATAAGCGCTAATCACAATTATAGTTATAGCTTCCGAAGTTTATAGCACACTGACTATAGCAAACTAATAATAGATATTCTTTTTTGGCGCGTCGCGTTGGTTATATTTATAAGCGTATGGAGAGTTTCTCGAAAATTTAGATTACGTAACAATACAAAACTACATTAAGCGTTTACATACATACATATATTGTTGATTCTTACACTCGAGAATCTTCTATAACTTTAGAGAATAGGCGGGAGTTTCGCAATACATATTTAATACTATAAGCTATGCATATTTCCAAATATAAACTTAATCTAAACAAACGTTGATATTAAAATAAATATATAATAATAAATCCGTCAAATTATGAATTCTACTGTTTTCATAAGATATATGAGCTTGTTAAGTGTATTTTATTATTTTGTGACGTACTGTACATTGATTATGTATTATATGCAACCTTTACAGGGAATACAATAAAATATAGGCCTATATTTAATGTAATATTCGTTCACATAATTAATTTTTGACACACCAGGAATAATGTTCAGTAAGTTAGGCTGAATTGTTGGTAGGTTAGCTGAATTGACATTGAATGTGTTTCTTTTTTTTTCACTTGTTTAAGCGCACAACTACATAATGCAACCCGATTTTTAGCTTTATGAGCTCTCAAGATTACTGCTCAGCTACCGGGTAGGAGGAGGGGGAGATCAGATGTGTGATAGAACAAATGTGCTGCAGTAGTATTTACTTGGAAGTCAAAAGACGCATCTGAAATGCATTATACGATTTCCACTGTTTATACAATGGACTTTTTATATAAATAAAAATATTTTCTTCAAATAAAACCTTGAAACTAAATTAATGAAGCCTTAAAACTAAACTGATTCTTTATAGATTTGTTTTAGAATTAAACTATTCATTACAAGAAAACATTTAACAATACAGATATAATATTTATTGAGAAAGATTTTTACTTCGAAATTTCAAAACATTTTAAACTAGATAAAATAACGAGAGAAAAGCGTAATCAATATTTCAGCCAAGCAGCATCATTTACCACATTTTAGTTTTATTTTATTCAGCTGTGCCATTTTTTAGATTTTACAATAAGCTTTCTCTCTAGACTTCATGATTAGAATGTGAAATAAATTACCTACTAGAATAACGGCCCAACACAAAACTAGATGTAAGACATTGACTGCCGTATTATTGTAAATGTAATTAATTACTTTTTACACCCCATATATTTTAGAGTGCTTTAAACCATTCTAGATAGAACCATTGAATTTTAGTATGCATGACTCATAAAACTTGTCCAATGAATAATGAAAGCGGAATATACATGTTAAGCAAATTTCGCTTAAAAGTTACACACGCCTTTAACATACATTTTACACATTTCAACTTTACAGTTATTAGTGGTTATGGAAAAATTCTTTAGTTCCTCGTTGTTATGAATACATAAAATAAGGTTGCGCAGGTTGGCCCTGTTACAAAGCTCTGTATTTCGAAGCTAGCGAGCAGGGTTCGAATCTGTATAATAACAGAAAATGAAATATTTTCCGTACTTTAAGTTGGGGGGTGCGATATAAGACTGGCTGTCAATCCTTTAGTGGGGGTGGCAGGTGGTACGACTGGCTACCTTCTTTCTAGTCATTATTTTAAAAGTAGGGACAACGGAAGATAACCTTAGTAGCTTTGTCATAATTACAAAATACACATACAAGATAAAACAATGCTGCTATAAATCCCAATACAGTGTTCCCTCTCCCGGTGGCTCAGCAGCAAGTGTGAAAGCTTATGACGGTAAAACCCGCGTTTCGATACCCGTGGTGGACCCAACACAGATAACTTCTTGAGTAGCTTTGTTCTTAACAAACAAAGAAACACAATATACAATACACTGCTATTAGAATTTAAAATAACCTTTGTTCAAAGGGGAAAACAAATAACCGGTTAGTATTCTGTAATTATATCCTTGTAAACATGGAAGAGGTGCAGTTAAAGCAAATCCTTTCTCTTTGATAATATTTGAAAATGTTATATTAATTACTCAGTATTCTAAAGAAGTAGACAATAATTTTATCAAGAGCCATTTAAGTGAATTTTCATGACACTACTTTCAATTTCAGCTCAAGTACGTGAGATTGAAAACACTGAATCTCAATGCTGTTTATCACGTGATGTGAAAACACAGAAATAAATGAGAGCTAAGAAAGAAAAGCACGTAGTTTATTAGGTTTACGGGAAAAGTTAGCATTTAATCAGAAAAGCAGACAAAGCAGTGATTAATGTTGTTCACGTAACCTATAGCTCAATCGAAATTGATGCGAAGCAGGGTCTGTGGTTAGGCTGAGTAATCATTAATCATAGGTACGTGGGAACCGACTACATAAATGTGCAACTCCAGAAGGAGAAGAGAATCTTGAAGTAAAGTATCTATCTATATATATTGTGTCACACACATCATATATATATATAGTTATTTGACTTCAAGCACACACACACACCTTGAAGTCTAATAACTATATATATATGTGTGTGTGTGTGTGTGTGCTGAAGTCAAATAACTATCTATGTATATATATGTGTGTGTGTGTGTGTGTGTGTGCTGAAGTCAAATAACTATATATATATATGTGTATGTTTGCTTGAAGTCAAATAAATATCTATGTATATATGTGTGTGTGCTTGAAGTCAAATAACTATATATATATGTGTGTGTTTGCTTGAAGTCAAATAACTATCTATGTATATATGTGTGTGTGTGTGTG
>NW_013668110.1:0-1295 GCF_000517525.1 Limulus polyphemus
CACAGCAACGTTGGGTCCCATCCTTCTTCTGGACTAACACGACAGGAGCTGACCAAGGACTATCTGATTTTTCGAGTATCCCTTCCTTAAAATAGGCATTCCATGACCTTCTCCATCTTTTGTCACTTTGCCGGAGCTATTCTTCTTGGAGGGATCTTTATTGGATGGAGATTGCCTGTGTTTATTCTGTGCTCCACAAGGTCTGTGCATCCGAGGTCATGATCTCCTTTTGAAAAGACGTCTGCATAATTTACCAAAAGTTCCCTAACCTGAAGAGCCTGTGATGATGACAAATGGACTGTGCTCTTCTTATAGAGGTCAGTTAAATGTTCTGGAAGTGTATGTCCTTTCTTTATGGTTGTATTTCTTGCTTTAACATTGACTGGCTCTAACTCCTGGCACACACCCAACAATGACCCTTCCTTAAGTGTCTGCTCACATTTAGAGAAATTGGCCACTGTTATAGGTACTACTTGATGACCTGCTCCAAGTGACCTTCCAATCTTCAAATCCGCTGGCCTGGATGGGTCTTCCACTGCTTCCACAAGCATTGGGCTTCCTTGGGGGGTGTTCTTTTATTCTACCCTAAATTATCTTCTCTGACATAGGGGTATTGTAGTTGACTTAAGTGCTGTGACGTGCAAATCAACAGATGCAGCAACACTTACTGGAATTTGGCCTTTGTTGTTTCCAATCGTCATTTTATCGAAGTTAACTACACAATTCCACGGTATTAAATAGTCCAATCCTAATATGCACTGGTTTTCAATGTCAGCCAAGTATACTTTCTGTCTGTTCTTCATGCCCATGAGCTCAATAGCTACTTACACTGGTCCCCACAACCTTGCATAATGTCCTGTCATGCCATGATACTCACAAGGGTTTGCTGAGATGCAGAATCTATGACAAAGTTGCACCTTTGGCCATCCAGCTTTCTTGTCACATAGACACTATGTGTGCTTGCCATTTTACACTTAGCTGTTGGGACTTTCACGAAGGGGGTTGGTGGGTTTTCCTCAGCACCAACCACTACCGTTTTCCCGTAGCTGACTTATTGGTAATATTCTTCTTACACTGGCTCCTCATGTGTCCTTGCTATCCACAGTTCCAACAACCTTTCTGGGTAGCAGCCTTTCCAACTGTGGCATCTTCCCTGTGTTGAAGTTGCCAGCATTGAGCTCTCTTGTGCCCAGGTTTATTACAGTACCAGCAAAGTCCCTCAAACTTCTCCAAAAGCTGCCCTTTTTATGGCCTTGAAACCTGATGACTGTACCAACCTTGGTACCCCTGTGCTG
>NW_013668110.1:1896-20841 GCF_000517525.1 Limulus polyphemus
TATAATGTATTTAAATTGCTTTTGAATTTACTAATGTTTTCCATTTGTGTACTCTGGCTTTCTCTCAATTGTGGAATGTAACTGCTATCCACAACAATTATTAGAAAACATTACCAACACCTTCCTAACAAAGAAACTCACAAATCCAATTAAGATACCAACTGTACTCAAATCAGTCAAGAGATGATGGAGGTCTGACCTAAAAGTTTGTGCTTGAAAAAAAACTAAAAAAACTCAGAGCTGCTATGATGTGGCTAAATGTAGTACTTAATTTGTCCTCAGCTGCTAATATGACATTAAAGAATAGTTATTAATTTCTCTGAAAAAATTAGTGGGAGTCCAGACTACCTGGAATCCCTCCCCAAGATTCACACCTGCTTATACAGCACTAAATAATAGTTATCAAAATAAGTTAGAAACATAACACAATGTTCAAAAAGTAAATTTTCACATTATTTACCAACACTGTAGTCACCAGATAGTTGGCAGTTCAAAATAAGTGACAATGATTAGATAGCCTTTATTTAATGCTTAATTAGACAGAGAATTGGCAATGGGTGCTTCCAGCTAGTTGCCTTTCCTTTGATGAGTTGCATTTTCCTGACATTAAATGATAAATTGTAATTTCAATTAATCAATTATTGCAATAGTTGAAAACAGTACTAATAAGAAACACTAACTTCAATTATTTAATTAACTTTCCAAGCTCTAGTTCCAAAGTTGATCATAAAATCTGTAATTTAGTTAAAGAAAAAAGGTGGAAGCACCATTAAAAGCTAGGAATAAACTATACCATAAATTATATAGGGAAAAAGAGGAAATATGAAATTAAAAAGAAATTTAATTTGTTAAATACTTTGTTATTGTGGTAAATTGTATGTTGGCTATATAGAATTGGTCATTGAAAGTATGAATATAAAAATTACTAAGATGTGGAAATAAGTAAATTAGCTGTTGTTAACTGCCTGATACACCAAAGTCATGGTATCAATTTTAAACAAAGAAATAAATATGAATCTAAAGACATAATAAAAAGGAACTATCAAACAACAAATTTAGATGAAAGATTAGTTTTAAATCCATTATGGAAGATTTTTGTTTTCACTGATTGTTTAAAATGTATGATTTACATATCGTGGCTGTCCTTTAGTTATTGGTTCACACTAAAATGAATGTTATTTCACACTAAATTTATATCTCTGATAATGGCAAGCCAAAACATGTTATGTCAATTTGAATGTTTATAATTCATGCGATAGGACATTGTCCATTTTATTGTTTTATATGTATAGTAGTTTATTTCTAAAAACTTAAAAAGATGTTGAAAAAGTGTTATAAGTATAATTAGTTTGAAATAAACCTAAGCCAATACTCATAAAAATTAAAACAGGAGATGGTTATTTCTTTTTGCTTTGCTTCTTTAGCGAGGAACTTGTTGAGTTTATGAAGTAAATCTCTTTTTTTTGTTATTCTTCTCATTGAAAATCACTGCATATAGCTTTTAAAGTTTTCAGTTTTATACACAAGCCTGTATGATTAATTTACAATGTAGTTACTACAAACCTGTTTCTGCATAGGTAATAATATAGTTCATCATATACAACAAATGTTTGTTACTAATTATATACCTCTACCTAGAAAAATATATCCGAAATACAACTTTTTTAAACTCATTATCTTTGTTTGATAACATCAAAATACTTAAATTATTTTCTTAGAATAATAACACTACAGATTATGCTTTGAAATTCACTCAGTATTCTAATCAGAATAAGAAATGTTTACAAAATGTAGTAAAGTGCTGTCTGCAAATTTTACTTTTTCAGTTTCCACTGAAAGAATGTGTTGTTATAGAAAATTGGGTGAGGCCACTACTTTCAAAGTAAGAGTGTATTTTGAGAGATGTTTTCTTATTAGAATGTATTATCTGTTTGGAAGTACACATAGACAACTGAATAATAAACTGATATTGTGCTCAAATTGTTGATTAATTGTTATTATATATAACAGTGTTGTTCAAGAGTAATGAATTGATTTTATGTATAGTAAATAGTTGTACTTTAATTTGATACATGTAAATTGAAATAAAGGAGTATGGTTGCATTAATATAGAATTGTTATACTCTATTACTTAAATAGATCAGTATCATGTAATAAAGTGTGAAGAATTGTTACACATTGGTACATAAATGGATTGGTTTTGTACAATATTAGAGATTTTAAAATTTCATGTGCAAATAAAAAAAACTGACTTGCATGTAATTAAGTCTTTGATATAAACTCAGCCTGCTGAAGAAAATCATTTTTATTATTTGAAGAGAATTCCAACAGAGAAGCTAATTGATTGAAGAATGTTTGAGGACATTATACAATAAACACTATGCAGCTAATGAATGTTCCAATAGCTGTACAGTCTGACAAAAAACAAGTTGCTCAAAAATTTGAAACATTCTTTAGTTATAATTCAAGTGAATACTTGTTTTTGAATACTGAATGGTGTATTTAAACATTTTTACTTTATTTAAAACTGTAGAATCTTACCACTTGCAAATACAGCAGATAAACTACGTCATAGTAAAAGTACTACAACACTAAAAACTTGGTTTAAACTTGTTTTGATCATTCTGGCCAATATCTCATTTTTGAGATATATCAAATTTTACAGAGACACATAGACTTATATATATATATATATATAAAGAACTTTTATAATGATGATCCTCTAACAGTTTTTTCTTCTTAATATGAAATGCTTGAATGTGTATTATTTCCTTTGATAGTAGTCATCTCGAAGGCACCATCAGATTCTTAAAATATTGGGTTTATCATGACTCAGACTGTATGGTTTACCATGTGCAAGGTTTATTTAGTTTTCAGCTATGGTAGTAATGTATTAATTTTTAAATCTGTAAAATAAATGTTGCTGTACATTTTTACAGATTAAGTTGAATAATTTTGTTTCAAAGAACTAATGACTGGAGGATTATTTTTCTTCAATAGCTTTTTTTTCATAACCATCATATATGGTATCATGGTTAGTTTGATAAATCACTGGCCCTAAGAATTAGAATGCATTTTTAAGTATCGTAATAGAAATGATATGTAGCCCTTAACTAATTCACTGAAGATGTGTGAATTTGTGAATACATATGTACTAAACAAAATACATGTTAATTCCATTTTCTCACACTGTTGCTGAGGAGGAATATATGTAAATAAACTAATGCTCGACAAGACACTATCTATTCCTTTACTGGGATTGAAAATATTCATGAAGATACACCATGTGTGACTAGTGATAGCTTTGTTTTAGAAATTTGTTAGCTTCCCACCAAGGAATGTTATTAACACACAATTTGACAACTGACTTACATTATATCTTTTCTAATTACTTAATAGAAACACTGAATATTTTCTTACCTTTTTCTAAAAGCAATATATCATTTAGTATTACAATTCCCAAAACACAACCAAAAGTTCTTGAACACTTTCAAAACATAGTTATTGTTTCATCAGGAGTAAAGAAAAGGGGCCATCTTTTAAATTATAATAAATACAAGATAATGCAGGTGGGATATCACAATTTGAATTATGAGTATAATTTTGATAGGAATAACCTTAACAGTATTTTGGAAGAAAACAAATCTTGGTGTTCTGGTTCATCAGTTCTCTTGAGCCATCCAGGGCAAATGGGATATTAGGTTGGATCTAAAGAAATACTGAATACATGTCTAAAGAGATTATAATGCCATTGTATAGGTCATTGGGTAGGCCACATTTAGATTACTGAATCCAGTCTTGGGTTCCTTACCTTAGAAAGGACATTGAATTATTGGAAAGGGTTCAGAGGAGGGTTACTAGGATGACACCATACGAGGATAGGGTAAGATCGCTGAACTTGTTTTCTCTTGAAGAAAAGTTGTTAGAGTGGATCTCACTGAGATGTTTAAGATTGTTAAGGGGATTGATGCATCTTCTTTTTTAGTATTTACTGGTGAGATTGGTAAGACTAAAGGACCCAACTATAAGTTTTGGCAGGATAGGAGTCATCTTCAGCTAATACAGCCTTATTTTTCTAACAAGTTGGTTGACCTTTGGAACAGTTGCCTTCAGATGTGGTAGATCCAATTAATTTAAGGGAGCTTAAGGGAAACTTGATGACTATTTGAATGATACAAGCTGGCTTTCAGGTTTTGTTTAGTGTTTAATTTTGTGGATAAAGCAGCCTAGATTGACAAGAAGGTCCTTGTTGTCATTTAATGCTATACTAACATGAGTTCAGACTAGAAGTATGTACATTATTACAGTTAAGTAACATTACTCTCTGTCTAGTTTAACAGAACTTTGAGAAAATGCTTTTAATCTTTCCATTCTAGACTTGGAAACAAGGGTGGTGTTATACACATTCGATGTAATCAAGTAGTGGAAATGTTAGAAGGAGGGTTCATTGCTCCATACAATTTCAAAAGGGTAAGCATTTACAAGAAATTTGTATCTCATAATCTTGAAAAATATTCAGGCATTACTACAGACAAAAATCATGATTGTAATTTTGATCTCCAGTTCTATTTACAATAAGCTCATTATAAAATCTCCCATGAATTTGTAAAGGAGGAATTATCTGTTTAACATTTACCAAATGTACTTAAGTATGCATATATTTAAGCTCACTCAGTTATTAAAATTTTTCAATAATTTTTAACAAAATGACTTGTAATTTTGCTGTTAAGTTCTTGACCTACATGAAATATGATCAAAAAACAAACTTTAAAGAGCTGTGAAGGGATTCAGTAAATAGGGATCGAGAGATTTTTGACACACATTGACACTAATAATATCAGTGTTAGTTAAAAGTTTTTTTTATATAAAAGATTACATTGAATGTTACTTGTAAGTTAGTACCTAATCATTATTCCTTAAATAGTCAGTATCGAGTTACCAAATAATTAGGTATCAAAATCTACTCTCTTCTTAACTTAAAACAACTCATTATTTATACTGTTAACCAAAGTGAATTCCTATATCATACAAATATACAAACTCATAACTTAAAGTAAAAACCTTTCATTTATTTCAAAAGTTTAATTTTGTGGTGCCTTTTTACACCAATTAGCCCTCTCGCTACAGGTATGTGAAAGTGTGCATGTCATGTCTTTTTAGAAAGTTACATTCAAAGTTTAATTAAACTACTTTATTATCATTGTATACAAATACACTTGGCATCAAAATGCTGTTAATAAATCAAATTTTAATGTTTTTAAGATTTAAGTTCTTAATTTTATAAGGAAATATTTTACAAAATCCTCTGGTATAAGAATTGTGACATTTGCTCTCTAGGTCTTCCACTGTCTCTAATTTATTTAACCCCTACCCCCCAAGAAATACAGAATTTAACATAAGTTACTTATTATGATATAAATATTACTAATACAAAGTATAATTTTTATAGCCTTCAAACTTAGAAAATCAGACCTTCTTTGCACACCCACCTGCCACATTCTGACTTTCCCAAATTGCCAATAGTTCTTTGATGTTTCATACTGTGTTATATATATCCAATAGAAAGCCAAAGTTTTAATATATCCAATGACATATTATATTATATTGTTTTCTGTAGAGAGGATTTCTATTTCACCTTCATTTTGAAAACTGTTATTGCAGTATTCACATTGACAGTTTTAGCTAAATTTTTAAAGGCTCTTATTGCATAGTTAGAAAGCCAGGTACATTATGGTAATTATAGGACATCGTTTGCTTTGTGTGTGGTATTATCCTGTGTTCTTAGGTGAATTATTTAATTAAATAAAAATTATTTTGTGTACTAGTACCATTAATATAAAAAAAAAGTAGGCTTACTTTCATCAACTGTCAATAGCAAAAAAACAAGAAGACACAGATAAATACCATATTTTTTGTCTTTCACGTATATATACTTTGTTTACTGTTATAAAAGTAACTGAAATGTAAAAATTAGAAATTTATTAGGTTGGATTAGATAAGATAACAAAAAAAAGTTCTTCACCAGGTATGCTTGTAAGCAGCTCTTGGGCTACATAATTCAGTATAGTAACTTGAGCTACATATTTGCTGAGTAACTTACAAGTTGTGTGGTGGGATTATCAGTTAGACATGAGCCAAAGGGCAATAAAACAATGAAATTTAAGTATAAATAGATCTATGTTGTTACCAGGTTTAAGCTATTTAGGATAAACAATTATAGGTTCCTGTTTCAATCTGCAGAAATTCCAGAAAGAAAAAAGCTAATTGGATTTATTTCATATTTCTTTTAGATGGTTATGAGTTCAGTCAAATTGACTGAATGTGTGTAGAGTTAGGATAGAGAAACGAACAGATAAAATATAAAAATTTTACGAGAAAGAACATTTCACATTTATTTAGGAGGTTTTAGAGGTTATGCAAATGAAGTTTGAGAATTTTCAGGTGAAGAAAAATTTTAATTTTAGTACTACAACCAGTTAGCACTCTGACTTCATATATTCATTGACAAATTTTTAGTAAAATTACTAAATTAAAAAATATAGATTTTGATGTGTAACAAAAGACTTGTAATATTTGCTGAAAGCTTGCCAAAGTTCGTAAAGATTCACAAAACATTAAAATTTATAGCATGGAAACTGATGATCACTTTGGGGTCATAATGTCAGTGTAATCCTTCAAGCCCATAGGAAGAGAATCATGTCCATAACCATTTTACACTTGTTATGACACTTCCACAATGCATAATTTCATTAAAAAGTACAGGAACAAAGAAAACATTTGGTATGCAATAATTTTTTCCACCATCATAGTTTTAGGACTTTCTATTTATATGCATAGCAGTATTTCATATTCTAAATTGCATATTTATTTTATTTTTTTAAATATATGAGACCACATCACACACTCATTAATAATAAGTAGGTTAGTGTTTGGCATGGGCTTCTAATTAATACCATATTTTTTTTTTATATCTAGAATGACTGCAGACTGTAATAGAAATCTACAGTTATTTTTCCTATCAGCCTCTTTCTTTTAATTTTATGGTTTTATTGCTGTACAGTATACTTTTGGATCCACTCACTAGCATGCATGAAAAGCAATAAACCACAACAGGAGCCCATTTTGATGTTTCCTGTAAACTTTAGGGTAAACAAACAATCAGTTTACAGTCATCAACATACTGGAGCTAGCCTTCCCCTTGTAAAATTTTAAACATCTTGTTGTTACCTCTACCACCAAAGGTGGATGGAGGTTATGTTTTCCCCCCTGTGTTGGTGTGTTTGTCAGCAAGATTTCTTGAAAACAACTTAATGGATTTGGACAAAAGTTGGTATACATTTGGACTATGACCCAACTTAGAAGTGATTAGTTTTTGGAGGGTCAAGGCCACAAACATCCAAAAAATCAGTATCTCTTAACATGGGGACCAATTTTTCACACTATTTTTGCTGTATAACTCAGTCAAAAATGATTGGATTTTTTTTATGAAACTTGGTGGACATATGTAGTATATTATTCCTCATTATTCTGCCAAAAATATTAATAGTTCTTGAGAGCCAAATATAATAAATGTTGCATGTGTGCTCTACTGAGTGCCCTTCTAGTTTTTTTTTTTTACCAAACCTAAGAAGTTTCCATTTTTTAATTTTTGTTACTTCTGTTAAAAAGTATATAACAATAAATAAATAAAAAATATTACATTTGTTCTCACACAAAATTGAGGCAGTCTTTGAGTCTATCAAATTTGGATGTCCTAAAATAAATCATTTAGTGTGTATTTTAGAACACAAAAAGATATATCAGACACTAGAAGAGAATATCCAAGTCTACTATAATTTGTCTAACTTTCAAAGAGTTCTGTTAGCTGCTTATTATTGAACATAAGTGATCACAGACAAAGAATCTAAGGCCAACTATATATGCTCACCAAGGAAAAAAAAAATATATATATATAACTGTCTTGAAAAGCAGGACTGATGGAGGGACTTCTATGGTAAGTTTGACAAATTTATTGATATCTCAGCAAGTCAAGAAGGTATCTGGTAATTATTTCTTGTTTGTTTCTAATGAATAGGAGACTGAAAACTGTATTATTGAAAATATAAAATCTCAAGTAGAGATTTCAGAGTGGAGCTGCATCACTTGACACTGAGAAGTGACAATTGGGAATTTTTTAAGTATTTCCTTTTGAAATTAAGAAATGAAAACTTAGATAATGTAAAAGATTTGAATTATGAACTACATTTTGATGCTATGTTTATTAATATACATTGAAGTAAAGGTGTTTAATTAAATTTTAAATGTAACTGTAAAAAGTCATAATGTATACTTTGATCCTGCTATGGAAAAAGTTAATATTCTTTGCTTTATTTTTTTTATATAGTTTTTGATATTTAGTAATTAAAGAATGTAATAAATCTCACCTCACATAAATAGCTTCAGTTTTTAGTTCATACTTTTTGTAATTGCCTGTTTGTTCAGCAACGTAGTTCTGTTCACATCTAAGTATAATATTTTTTGTTATTTTCATTTATATGCATCATGGTTCATGTTGCTGCTTCAGGAAGCTCGTTCCTGTCTTTTTGCCCTCAACTATGTCAATGCTGATGATTGTGTATCTCAGATGAGTCAGGTTTGTTATTTATGTGTATGATTTATACATGAGGAGTTAGTTTTTTGAGCACTTATCAGCTAGTACTCATTTTGTGGATTGTACTCATATGCTAAAGGAAAATGAAAACAGGTATACATTTTAAATCTCATTTGTAGTGTTTATTGTTCTATTGAATAGACTTACAAAAAATTTTTAGTTCCAATTATGTACAACCTAGATGTAATTCTTTTATGTGAATTCTGTAGTGTCTCTTGCATATCTCTTGTGTTGCAGCTATGTTTTTAGATTGAATTGGAAATGCTAAAATAGATTACTGTTACTCTGAAATGTCATATTTGAATTTTTGTGTATGTCATAACTTTTGTAAATGGCTTTAATATTATATATTACTTGCATAACAATGTTAAAATATATCTTAGGGGAAGAGAAGCTTTTTGGTTTTGTGTGTGGAGTAATGTTAATTTAAATGAAGTGTTTCTTTATATCATGATACTCAGAAATAATAAAGATTATTTTTATGTTACAGCTAAGAAGAGCAGCAACATTACCTGCTGCCGAACAAGCTTCTATGGTAAAATATAAGTATTGATCTTGATGAATTAGCCTCATATTTAGAATACCTACTTTTTTGTAATTGGTTTAAAGTATACAGAGGCTGTGTATGTTATATTAATACAGGGTGCATGTGTCTTCTGGAATTTCACCCTAACCCTGGAAAAGTCCTGATTTTTTTCATTTACCCCTGGAAAAATTAAATCTCTCCTACATTAGACACTTTACAGTAAATGTTTGTTGATATGTAATCCCAAGTGTTTGATCATTTGTTCTTGTTTTTTCTTAACTATATACACATTTTCAGGTCAGGTACAATTTATGAGAGTTGTCTGGATCTTATGTAGTGATGTGTTACCATTATACCATTATGATCAATTGTCATAGTGAATGCAATGCATGCCACAAATCTCTGTGTAGATTGGCTGAACGAGTCTCCATCGATCGATATACACACATAGCATGTTCAATGCACACAACACAAATTGATGCATTGTCAAGCAGAACAGTAGGCCTACATATTGGCTGACATTAGCTCATAATCACGAGAGGCAAGTACATATTTAACTAGAGGTGGCTCAAGGAGCCTGAATACTATATGTGATTGAGCCGAGATGTGGATAAATACAATGCAAGATGCACTTTGTGCATGATGTCTTGAACAAGGGAGAAGTGGCTTTAAAAAGCCACACTGTCAGCACAAAGTACATGCATTTGTGTTCAACACGCAATGGACTATGTTCATCAGGAGAAATAGAATCTTCTTTTAATAAAAGTGCTATTCAAACTAACTTCAATTGTCCACCCCTAGCTGACACAGCCACAAGTACATGTACCTAACAACAGTTACTGACACCATTTGTATCAAGGTCAGATTGTTTAAAATCTGAAATTCTGTGCACATTGTTATTAGATCACACTACTTCATGAACTCGTGTTTGGATGTCAGTCCACTTTTTGCTTAAATGTTCTCAGACTCAACAATACCAAAACAGTTTTCATTTAGTGAAAGGAAATGTGCTTGCTTGTGTAATTTTGGAATAGCTCCATATCTGAAATCACTAAGAAAATCAATGACCAAAACTGATATGTCTTGCTCTCTGATGAAAGACAAAGTCACACTACCAGGAATAAAAGATGGATGTTCATGCACGGATTTGGGAAGATGACAAGATCCCTATCAGACTATCAGTATATGATTAACAACAACAACAAGAATAATAGTTATGATAATTTTACTACTACTACTGCTACTAATATTTATTTATTTTTATTTCTTTCATACAGTCATAAAGATAGATAAAAGGTTAATCAGAGTATATCTTCTGTGTTACTTTAAACATGCAAAAATAAAGAAGTTCCCATGGTGTTTAATCAGTATATCTTCTGTGTTACTTTAAACATGCAAAAATAAAGAAGTTCCCATGGTGTTTAATCAGTATATCTTCTGTGTTACTTTAAACATGCAAAAATAAAGAAGTTCCCATGGTGTTTAATCAGCTTATTTGTGGAATACTTCTTTATAACTATGACCATTTATTTCTATAAATGTTAGTAAATATAGCTAAACAAGAGGCAAAATGGTGAAATTGGTATTAGAAGTCTATGTTAAATGAAATTTCATATTAACATATATATCTGAAGTTAACAGATGAATAATTATAACACAGAAATCTAATATCCTCAAATCTTTTGCACCATTATCACAAACAATTACATACATACATAAAAAAGTGAAATTAATGATAATACTAGAGGGGCACTCAGTAGAATCATACCTCCACCATGCAGTGTTTTAAAGAAATTCCTAATTTCCCCTAGTTTGAGAATTGTGAAGTTTTCTTTCTAGGCATCCCCTATTTGTAAATTACTTACCTTTGTGGTTTCTGTTTCAGTTCCCATTTTGTTCCCATGGGAACCATATTGACAAGCTTTGCAAGATTTCTAACTACTGGGACATTTTATTGGTTTTGCCTATTACTATCCTCTGTTCTATTGAGCATTATTGAATAAATATATTTAAAAGTAACTTAAATGTAAAAATAGGAAACTTTTTAAATTAGTTAAGGTTACAATAGATAAAATAAATAACACTAGTATAATAGAAATTTATCACTAGGTATGCTAGCAAGCACCTTGTGCATAGTGTATGATGCAAATAGTGGTCAAACATTGTTCACAGTGACCTTTGACCTTGATCCTCCAAACACTAATCACATAAGTTGGGTCCATATGTGCACCAAATTTCATCCAAATCCATCTAGCTGTTTTTAGAAATCTTACTAACAAACACACAGGGATGAAATACAACCTCTGTTCACGTATGGTGGCAGAGGTAATTAATCCAATAAGAATAAATTACCATTCAATGAATGTTATTCAGCTTGTATATGAACACCAGTTTATCCCTGATGAATTCAGATTTCATGACAAGGAATCCACTTTGAGACTAATAATGCTTGGAGATGGCTTGAATGGGTAATGAAGAAAAACTTTAATATAAGTTTAACATAACAGCAAATGTACAACGTTTCGACAAGTACCTGATGATGACAGAACCTTGTCAAAACGTTGTACATTTGCTGCTATGTTAAACTTATATTAAAGTTATTCTTCATCACCCATTCAAGCCATCTCCAAGCATTACCAGTTAACCCTATTGCTACAGGTTACAGGTCAAAGACCATTTCATAGTGTTTTATTGAACTACTATTTTATGAATGTATGTCAATAAGTTTGGTATCAAATTGTAGATTACAATTCAAATTGTAGTATTATCTATTAGTTAATTGCTTAATTTAAAAGTATATATTAAAAAAACCCTAAATATCAATTTTTGTGTGTCACGTGGTATGTTGAATGCAGCTCTGGTTCAAATGTGATGTGTGTGATGTCAAAATACAAATTAGGAACTCAAATTACAAATTTTGACAAGCTAGAATGTAAAGTAAGAACCTCCTGTCTTTTCTGTTTGCTGAGGTATCACTACATTTACTTAATCAAAAATAGTGGCCCCGCTTACCTTTTTCCATTTTTGGAAATGCTTACATATACCTACTTCTGTCCATAACATGTAAATTACCAATTGAAAGCTCAGAATGGCCACATAGTGGCTTTCTCAGCCAATTTGAAGTACATTGGCAGCAAATTCTTTCTTTTTATGCTAGAATCTAAGCTGTAAGGTAAGACTTTGGTCAGCTCGAAATTGAGTATTTTTTTAGACCCAAATACGGCTTAGTTACTAAGCTTGATAAATTGTAGTGGAATTAGGTGGTATTGATATAGTAATTTATGATTTTTGGATATTTCAAAATGTATATATAAAACCTAAAAAAAATATTTCATTTCACATCCTCCAAATGCAAAATTTGGTAAGGCTTAGCAACCTATGGCAAGCAGCAAATGAGTACAAAGTTTGTAACTAGAAGAGATAATTGTTTGCTATACTTTTTTGTTTACTGTTCTATGTTTTAAGAAACATAAGTACTTATTTGAAAATAGTAATATTACATATACATACATTATGTATTATAACTGAAATGTGACTGTATTTTACAAAATACTAGTCCACTAAAACACAGCCAAGACAGGTCACTTTGTAAAGGCCAGTATATTCTTGGATACAGTAACATGAGAGCACGTGTGTTGTGTCATTGCAACTTCTGTAATGTAAGCCAGGCATAGCTGAAAAGTCAATATAATGAAAGTAATAAATATATATAAATGTATAATGTTATGAGATTTAACTATTTAGACTAAACATTTGTGTTTTCATGTTATAATTTGTACTCATTCTAGAATGAAAATAGCATAATTTATATTTATTTTCTAATTTTTTATGGTAGTTACGAGGTCGGTCAATTCAACCCAACCAGTACAGAGGTACAGTAGTGAAAATAATAGATAAAATATACATTTTTTTCTAAAAATATTTGTAATTATCTGCAGGTTATAAAGATTTCACATGTGAAATTTAAAAATGTTCTGTTGCAGAAAAGTATTTTTAATCTTAAGATCAAAATTACTTTGCATGTTGGATAGTCAACATTCGAAAAGAAAAAAAGGCATGATATAAACATTACTTAAGAAATCTTAAAACTTAATGTAAAAAAAATCTGATATTTTGTGTAAGAAAGCCTTGTAATGTTTATTAATAATGTGCAAAATTTTGTAAAGATATGGCTATATTATAAAAAATCATAGTATAATTATTCTCATGGATATTTTTGTGGTTGCGAGCTGGGTGAATCTCACCCAACCCATTTTGATAGGGTTAATAACCACTTTTAATATTTTTTTTAACTCTGCAGTGGTATTT
Source organism: Limulus polyphemus (assembly GCF_000517525.1). Taxonomy (NCBI): domain Eukaryota; kingdom Metazoa; phylum Arthropoda; class Merostomata; order Xiphosura; family Limulidae; genus Limulus; species Limulus polyphemus. The sequence goes on from NW_013668110.1 coordinate 15,381, forward strand.
ATACTCCATAAATCTCTTGGAAGCTGGTTCATTATATATAGTATTTTATGCTCTCTTACTCTTGTTCCATAGTTATGACTATAGTTTGGAAGCATAATATTTATTTTCTAGTGTTTTCTAGTATTATACATATGATATTTTAGCACTTTATAACTTGAACTGTTATAAGAATTTATAAGTACCATGTATTTATAAAGTGCATTTATACCTAACAACTGGTTTCTTATAATTTCATCTCTTAATGTAACATTTGTGTGAAGTTCATCAAAGATGAACTTGTAATTACATTTTTACATTTTTTGAATTACATTTATTTTTTAAAGTGAACTTTACTTGTTTAGCCATATACTGTCAATGTATAATGCATAACAGATTCTGTTCATGATACACAAATAATTTTTTAATACTGATTGATATAATATTCTGTATCCTCCATAATTTTGCTGTAATAGGTCTTAATTTATTGCAAATCATATTTGTATCTTTAGACCAACTAAAAACATAATCTATAATTAGCCTTATATATGTCTTAGTATTAACATTTTCATTATACTTACATTTAAAATCAGAATACTGCTTGTTTTCTGCAAATAAATGTGTTACATAAATTTAGTGTTACATATCTGATCATGACTTTTTATTATTAATATTTATATATTGTAAGTAAATTATCATAATTTTTGTTTTATCTATATTCATATAGATTTCATTTATATCAAGCCAATACTTTAGTTCATTGAAATCATCTTGTAAAATTTCTTTGCTAATTTCCACATCAACATGATTTACAGTTAAAGCTGTATCATATGCATATTGATATATTATACTCTTTAAATCTATATTTGCAATATCATTAACATACAAATTAATCCTATCGCAACGAGCATCCTTTACTGCACATGTCACAAGGTTTTAGTGACTTATTTCAAAATTTAGTATATAAGTTTAAGTTCTTAATTTTATAAGGCAATATTTGAAAAGATCCTGAATTTCCCTTAGTGTAACAAATGTGAAGCATTTTCTCTCAGCATTTCCCCTTCTCTATTTTATCTACCACCACTCCAATAAGTACAAAATTCAGTTCAATGTAAATTACTCACTATAAATTAGCCATTGCTCAGACAAACCTAAGATTTTATGGCCTTCAATTTTGTTTTTTTACAGAGTTATCAAATAGAAAATCAGAACCCTCTTGCCACACGAACCTGTCACATCCTATTTTTCAGGATTTGTTAATAGTTCTCTTTTATGTTTAATTCTATATTATCTATAACCAATAGAAAGCCAAGGTTTTCATCTATCAAATGACGTATTATAATACATTGTTTTCTGAATGTAGAATTGTCAGTTTCACTGTTAGTACAAGCTTTGGTTTCATGGGAAAAATAATGAGTAGCTTGGATGAATTTGTAATGGGTCTTGTTGCATAGTTAGAAAGCCAGAAAATTGTGAGAGTTAGGGGAAATTATCTAGTTTAGTGCATTACTATCATTAGTATAAAAAAGTAAGGTTACATATCATCGAAAATCGACAGCAAGGAAGAAGAAGATTCGGGTAAGTACGTTATTTCTTGTTTTTCATATTTATTCTTTATTTATTATTATAAAAGAAACAAAATTGCAAAAATAGGGATATCTTTAGGTCAGTTACGGTTAGATTAGGTAAAATAAATAATAATGTAATAGAAATGGTTCACAAGGCATGCACGCGAGTAGCTCATGGGTAATGTAATTCAAGAGCGTAATGTTACCTCAACGTTCCCCAAGTGATTTACAAATTATAATGGTGCAAATAGTAGTTAGACATGGTTCAAAGGGCAATAAATCAATAAAATTTAATTATAAATGGATGTATACTGTTATGAATTTAAAGCTACTTAGTATAAACGAATGTAGTTTCATGTTACAATTTGAAGTAATTCTACTAAGAAAAAAATGGGTAATTTAGATTTATTTCAATTTTTTTTTTGTGGTAACAAGGTCAGTGAAATTGAGCAATAGTCTATAGAGTTAGGGTAGAGAAAATAACAGATAAAATATAAAGTTTTACTAAAAACAAACATTTGAAATGTATTTAGGAGGTTTTAGAGATTACACAAATCAAATGTGAGATTTTTAAGATGAAGAAAAGTATTTTTAATCTTAACATGAAAATTATTTTTTACACAGACTTCAAAACAAATACTCAATATATTCATGAACATATCTTTTTTCAGTTTATTTAAAATAATTCACAAAAAATATGATTTTTTGTTTATGAAAGACTTATAATGTTTATTGAAAACTGTCGAATTTTGTGAAGATGTACATACTATAATAAAAGTTAGTAGTATCAAATCTGTAAAGACTTTATACAAGTACAAATTATACTTTACTATTAAGATATGGATTATTAGCTAAGTTTTATGCTATTCTAATTGGTATAACATAAAATGTAATTGAATAAAATTTTGAATGTAAAACACTAAAACCTTATGTCGTGCACAGTAAAGAATACTTGGAGTGAGAGGGTTAGTACTGTTGATGGAGTCCTTAATGTTAGTATCAACAGCTTGCTTCTAGCTTCAGCAGCATCTGCAAGGCAAAGGTATATGGCCTTTATCAAGGAACAAGGGAAACAAAAAAGAACATGCAAAAATTGGTCAAAAAAGAAAGATTATGATGGATGAAATAGACAACATAAAAAAGAAAAGACAAATCTTGCAGGGTGATATTGCTGCTTTGCATAAGTTGGCAGACAAGTTTGCTGAAAAACAGAAGAACCAAGAAAATTTACTTTCATTGCCAAATCCAACAGCCTTACGCACACAGCTAAAGACCAATTGTATATAAATATACATACACATTTATATACATATGTACCTCTATTAAGAATTATATGACTATCACTGACCCAATACAATGCTAAATTTATAAAAAAAAAAAAAAATTGAATGAAGAAAGGTTGCCGACCATTGATATAAATATATAGGTGTGTTGGACTAAGGATTCTTCTACAGTAGGTGTCTGTAACTTGTTGCCAATAAATTTGATAATAAATAAACAGCACGCACTCCACTTGTTTTAAGATAATATTTGTATTTCAAACAAGTTAAATGATTCTTTACACTATGGAGATCATAGTGGTACCTTATACAGTTCTGTTCTTCTTGTCAAAAGTCCACTTAGGCCTATTCAATTGCTGTAGAATTCAATTGACAGGCCGAACTATTTTTCTTTATTTTTATTGCAATAATATCTGTGTATTATTCACTTATGTTGTTGCATGAATTACCACAGTTGTATCCTGAACTTCCAATAATCATCTGTTTTTTTGTACTTCCAATAATTGTTTGCCTTTTGTCACAGTCCACACAGACAGGTTCAATTAGTTTAGAACACCCTTTCACAAGACAAATTATTCTCCTTATCTCTTTCAAACTTTTAATCTCACTCTAACACATCAACCATTAGACCATTCACTCCCATGATGGTTAACTTTACATTTTCTAACTTTTCTCTGACCAAAGTTCTGTTTCACATGACTTTACTTTTACTCTGTTTCCACTCGTCTGGTCGCAGCTATATATACATCAATCACTTACCCCTTCTAGAAATCTCCATAGCCTCGTGCGATAGCCTCGGCATCAATGAGTTACAAACACAAAAAAATTAATTAATAATACTATCTACATTAAACAGTCTATTTTTATCTGACAATAAGCCAATTGGCTTTTAGGAGGAGTTCCCTGTGTTTTGATGTAAATGTTTCCACCAAGATGTCCCCAGAGCATAGCTCTTAAGTATAGAGAGCCAGCAAGCCCCTCTAATCTCTTCTTCTTTGGCCTATAGGTTTGTTAGACAAAGAATGCAGAATGGAAAAAACGAGGTACAGGAATAGAATTGGGTGATGATTACTGTTTCAAACACGATCACTTTCCTATCAATGAGTTTTTATTGCTTTTTTTTTTGTAGTCACTGAGTGCAGGATCCATAAAAAAGGAGAAAATTCAAAGCTCAAGGGGGGGGGGGACGCACTACAATGCCAAACATTGACAATCTAGCTACACCAGAGTTTCGTGGGCACCATACCCGAGCACCAGCATTAAACACAACATCCACAACAGTTGAGAACGTCCAACACTGGCACTTAGTTGATCCTAGCCAAACATGCCTAGCCAGTTGACCCAGGGGGGTGCACCCTAAGGCCACCAATTTACAGATATTCAAGGACAAAGTGATGCGTTAAAGTGGCACTGGCATAAACTGACCCATCAATGACACCCCCTCAAGCACCAGAATCCTCTTCTCCCCTTCACTGGATGCCAAAACTACAATTTTCTATATAAAATACAGAGTTGAGTATATTATATTAAAACACTCAAGAATAAGCAAATCAGTAAGCCCATGTGACAATCAAACCCAAAATAAATTTGTAGTTGGATAGCATGTATCTGAACTATATTTTGATATTGTTTGGTGTTTTGTAAGTCATGTGATGTCAATGAAAATTGGTCACTTTTGGGAAGGATAGGTAATATGTAACAACCCTTTCCAACACAACATATTCATAGACTCAGATCACAAAGATATGTTAATTTGATCAACCCCCTCCAGGTGGATCCCTGTACATGGTGAGGGGACCTCACTGGGAAGGTTCTGTATCTTTAGTTCCCCTCCTCTAGGATCCAAACATCCACCCACACGTTTGCCATGTGGAAATCTGTTTTGAAATGTAGTTCACCCAAAGTCATTTTGTCATCCGTGTAAGATTGTGTTTGACAAAAACAATTTTCTCCTTATTATTATAACTTTTGCTAATAAAAGACAAATTATTTTCATTTACTGTTTAGGCCACATTATAGTTTCCTAATTTTTGTCTACCATAGATTGCAGCAATTGTCCTGTCAAGACAATCTCGAGTTAGTTTTGATACCAGCTGGTAAGTTTTTCAAAAATAATTGTTAAATTACACCTTTTAAATATTTTACATAGTTTTGTTTAATAAACACTATAGAAGTTAAATTTTCTATGTTTACATTGTAGAGTGAATATATCCTTTATGTTTCACCTTTCATTTGATAAGTGTTGAACATTATAAAGTGTTGTTCTTCTTTTGCTTATAGTGTACTGTAAAGCAGGAGAGTGTCATCAAACACATTAATCATTCTTTTTTATGTCATCAAAAATACTAAATTATTAGAATGTAAATTGTATATGTACTACTTGAAGGGGTATAAGGTATGGGTTAGCATTTCATTCATTTATTGTTCTCATTTCGTTCAGATTGTTGCACTTTTACAAAATATATACACATAATTATGTCATAATGTAAATCACTATTATGTGAGAACAAAAACAGTGACTAATAATGCTTGGAGACGGCTTGAATGGGTAATAAAGAAAAACTTTAGTATAAGTTTAACATAACAGCAAATGTACAATATTTTGTCATCATCAGGTACAAGGAGTTTACACTGACA
>NW_013668110.1:20851-22289 GCF_000517525.1 Limulus polyphemus
GACAAAAGGTAAACTGCAGTGTAATGTTGTGGTGTGGGGTTTATTAGTATCAATTTTCATGAGTTCAGTCTTGTTGTGGTGAATGTTGGAGAGTTTTTCAACAATAGCTGGTGGAAATTTATTGGTGTGAATGAAGGAATGCTTTATGTGATTGATTTCTTCATCTATGTAGCCTGTTGAACAGAATATTGTGGCTGTGTTTATGAGGTTTTTCAGTGTATTGATTTTTTATGTGGTATTATGTGTCTGATCTAATAATGTTTATTGTTTTCATGTTCTATGGTAAATTTGATTTTGGGATGAAAGGAATGTACGTGTTCAAAGAAAGTTAGTGTATGTTCTGTAGAAGTGAAACCAGCAAAATTGTTATTGACATATCTGTACCAGTATAGTGAGGGATGTAGTGCAGAATGTATGGCTTGTGTTTCGATCTAGGTCATGAATATATTGGCAAGAATGAGTGAAACAGGATGGCCCATACCTAAACCATCTATTTAAAGGAAATATTCATTGTTAAAAATGATGTTCATTTTAGCTGTTGTAAATTCTAAGAGAGAAGTAAAACGTGTGCTGGGGATGTGCATTAACTTGTTGGGGTCATAAATGTAGAGGTTGAGTGCAATATTGCAAGCTTCATTGGCAGGGACTTCAGTGAAGAGTGACATGACATCAAAACTAGCCATTAAGGCTTTCGAATTTAGTTGTTCTAATGTATGTTTGAAATTGAAGGCATCTTTAAAAAAATGAGCCTGTAGATGTTACATATGGTGTGAGAACCCAGGCTATGTATTTGCCAAGACTGTAGTTGAAGGAATCATATGTGGAGTGTATAGGTCGTAGGGGGCAGTCCTCTTTGTGTGGTTTAGGAATGCCATAGAGTTGTGGTGTGCGTGAATCAGTTTTATGTAGATAAAAATAAAGATTGTCAGTAATTAAATTATTTTTTTCATTTGTAATAAAGTTCTGTTTAGTTGTTTTTCATGTGTGTTTGTTGGATTGTTTGGAATGGCTTTGAATTTCTTTTTATTGGAAAGGATGTCGTACATTTTGTTGATGTATTCTGAGTTGTTCATGATTACAGTGGTGTTGCCTTTATCAGCTTTTAGAATTTTAATGTTAGTATCTTTTTTTCAGATTATAAATAAATTTGATCATCTTACTTGTGAGGTTACTTTTAAGTTTATGGGATTGGTTGACTATATTAATAGTCTTGTTTGAGAATTCTTTAAAAAAGTTATTTAAAATACAGTGTTTGGGAACTTTGGGAAACCATATTTTGTTGTAATAAAAGTGTTGGTTGATGTGGATTTTTTCTTTCTGTGGCTGGAGGATGTTTGAGGTAGAGGTGGTCTTTTGTTCTTTTATGTAGTGGGTCACTAGTCTTCTGGCTAGATCTTCTAGACGCACCTTGAACTCTAGGCATGGAGTTGTTTTGTGG
>NW_013668110.1:23289-32815 GCF_000517525.1 Limulus polyphemus
GTTGTGTTTCACTTCAAGTTGTTATAGTCTCTTACTTCTTTTCTTGGTTTAAAAATGAGTTGTTTTGGTTGATAGCATGTTGTATATTGCTGTAATCATCTGGTTTGAGGTAGCAGGCTAGTTGGTGGTCTAATTTCTGTTTGAGTTTTTGTAAGTAGTCCAGTTCTTGATATTTGGAATTCTGGGTTGCTTTTAGGAATTTTTTCTGCATGTTTTGGATAATACCTGAAAATTGGTTAGTTTTTCAATAACTGATGATGACAAAACCTTGTCGAAACATTGTACATTTGCTGTTATGCTAAACTTATATTAATGTTTTTTTTCATTACCCATTCAAGCCATCTCCAAGCATTATTAGTCTCAAAGTGCATTCCTCATCATCGAATGAGATACAGTATGTTTTCTTGAATATTAATTATTATTTAAATGAGTAATCTTATGACACACAACTTAGTTTATGTGGAATTATTAAATCTGGATTCGTGAAAATAAGTAACCCAATTGTTGGGGTGTATTTTATACCTGGAAATTTTCATGCAGCAAATTAGATTGTTGTTTTCCAGATTTCTAGTAATTAAAATGAAGTGATTCACTTGCAAAAGTTTTGGAATATAGTGCAATTTGATGTTATTGTTTTTTATAAAAATTTATGTAACAAGGGTTGTGGCTTTGTTTGTGTTTTAAGCACCTTGTAAAAAAAAAAAGAAAAGAGTATTTCATGTTGTATGGATTTCTTCTGGAACTAAAATTCTAAATAAAGTTGTCAGTAAATTCTAAACAAACCAAAAATATATATAAACAGTTATATAAGTTAATTCAAAATTAACTTGTCAGATGAATGCTGTAGTAAAAATAGAATTATAATATAAGAAAAAAGAAAGAACTGGACTATGTGTATTGTCTTTCTGTCTTTATAGAAGTGTGTGATGTACAAGTTGAGATCATTAATAAATACTTATAGGAGAAGTATATCACTTAAACACATGAAATTTACTGTAATTAAAAATTTAACGAAGACCTACATTGGAGTGTATCGATTTAAAAAAGAGAAGATACAAAGGTTCACTTCTAAAAATCTAAATTATTGGAGCATACAGTATTGATAAAATGTAAATATTGAAAAATGTGATAAGACACAAACTAACAAATGAAAATAAAAAAAAAAATAAAAGATGGCCTACATTTCTGGAAAGGTCTTCTTTCAGATGCTTTGCTCTTTCTTTCAGGCTTGAAGACTTGTATGAAAAAATTGTGATGGAAACTACAGGGAATAAAATAACTCCTTTAGTAGTGAACCCAGGCAGGATTCTTCTCACATGTTCAAGGCTTTATTTTCAACCATATAATAATGCAGAACCGGTAAGCTGTGGGAAGGATAAATGTGTAAACTGGTTTTTTTTATGCAGCTCTGTTTTTTTTAATTGCATTGCTAGTATTTGTTGACTAAAGCTTGGTTCATATGATTAGGTAACTAAAAAAGTAGGTTTCATGATCTTTATAAAAAAACATGCAATCCATATATAGGGAGATAACTGGGCATTTTACATTTACATTGCCTCTTTCTTTTTTTAAGCTAATTTATTCAATGATATATTACATCATCAATTTATGTTTACAGTGGCCTGTGTTGAAAATTAAACTTTCTTCCATCACAAGAGTAGTCAAAAGAAGATTCCTTTTGAGACATGTGGTAAGTGAATTATCATTTCACACTGTATTTGTATGCTGTTTTTTACCAATATATGTATAATTAAGCTAGTTGAAATGTGTGAAGTTTGACTTTGAAAAATGAGAGATAACAGGAACAAAGGTAAAGTGTATGGTAGAAGCTGCTGGAACTGTGTGATTTAATTTTGAAAATTGAGAAATACCAGGAACAAAGATACATTATTTGGTAGAAGCTGTTAGAAATGTGTGATTTAATTTTGAAAATTGAGAAATACCAGGAACAAAGATACATTATATGGTAGAAGCTGTTGGAAATGTGTGATTTGATTTTGAAAATGAAGAAATACCAGGAACAAAGATACATTGTATGGTAGATGCTGTTGGAAATGTGTGATTTGATTTTGAAAATTGAGAAATACCAGGAACAAAGATACATTGTATGGTAGAAGCTTTTGGAAATGTGTGATTTGATTTTGAAAATGAAGAAATACCAGGAACAAAGATACATTGTACGGTAGAAGCTGTTGGAAATATTTGATTTGATTTTGAAAATTGAGAAATACCAGAAATAAAGATACGATATACGGTAGAAGCTGGTAGGAATGTGTGAAGTTTGCCTTGAAAATTGAGATATAGCTATGAAAGTTTGGTATTTAAATGATATTTTAGTTTTAGCAATCAAAAGGTATTTATTCTGGTTCAAAAAGAAATTTTCTACCTTAATTTCAAAATGTTTACTTTATTGGTTTATAACAGCTGGAATAATGTCAGGTTCACACTCTGAAATAATTTTACTTCATATTAAGCATTATGTTGAGTGAAAAAAGGAGTTAAAGTGTTTCTAGTGTTACATTTTACAGCACATAACTAAAGGTTTCTTAATGTGTTTTTATTCTGTACTTGCCAACATAATGTACTTGAAATCTTGGCCAACTATAATCTTCTCATCAGGGCAGTTTTGGAGACATTTATACTGCAGTTATCATGGCTCTAAAGTTCATTGTTCAAGAAACAGGTTTATTATTATAACGTTTTTAATTAGGCAAAAAAAGACTGTGAATAAGGCATTTGAAATGTACTATATGTAAATATGTATTGAAAACTGGATGCTTATATTCAAGTTTCACTTTAGTAAAGGTTTGTGATGGAGAAAAAATCATTTTTGAAATTTTTGTTTTGTTTTTAATTCTGTACCAATTTGCTGGTATTCTAAGTAGGAACAGTATCATTTGGAACTGTCAATGGTTCATATAAAAGTACTGAAACATTTCTCATTGCAACATCAAAAAAGTTTATACATTAAAACACTTTAGTGATATTCATCTCATAAATTTGTTAGTTAAAACTGTCTGAATTATAAAGTCTTGTTGTTTAGCTTAGCTTTTTTGTAACTCTGCAAAATAAATTTAGAGAAATTTTACTATTTCATAAATTTAGTTTTTTTCTTATGTATTTTGTATATTATATTTGTAATATTGCTAACTGTAAGATGATTGGTGTATGTGATAAACTACTTTTTTTATACTTCCAGGGTCTGGAGCTGTATTGTCCTGATGAATATTCATTAAAGCATCTTTTTCTCACCTTTAAAAACAAGGAAGATCGTGATACACTATATACAGAAATTCTAAAGCAGTCAGGTATTTATCCAATTTGTTTATAACTTAAATTATATTTATGTTATTCTAGATTATTGGATGCTTATATTATATATTTTCTTTTTCTTTTTACACCTAATCAATTTACACCTTTTGTTGTTAATTGCAACCCTTAACACTAAATATTTCATTTCTTATACTTGCAGTATTTTTAATAGATGCTTTTCAGAACTCCCCAGAAACTCCCTGGGCAAATCTTTAAAAAATTATACTTGTCTTATGCTATTAGATATCAACAAATCTATTACTTCTGATACGATACCTTACCTCCTCTCAAATAATAGCTTTGCTTGGTTAGTGCTGCCCTGTATTTGCACAGTTTTTGTTCGCCACCAGTCTTGATGCTTCCACCTACCCCTCACTTGTTTTCATGTGGTATGTCTGTGCTGTAGCATGGAAATGAGCATGCAACAACCATTCACCAACAGCGCAGCTGATTTCCTCTATACTGTTGAGTGCAAACATTACTTCTTTGATTTGGCATTCTAGTGTACAGTTATTCTTTTTTTTTCTGGCTCAATTTTGTTTCATTAATATGCATTATTAATTCTTTTTGTGAATTTTCAACAATTTAGTTTGTTGTATTGTTTTTTATCACTTCTTTTTTTGTGGAATTTTTTTTCTTCCCGAATTTCAACAATACGAATTCTCAATTCATTGTCACCACAACAACTTCAGTCATAATTCCTGCCACTGTTGAACAACCTACTACATGAGTGGCTTTGGGCTCTATTGTGTCTGCTGAGGAGACCTTGTCCTTGTTTTGCCATGAGTTGAAATCTATTATGTGGCCTGCCCTGTCTCCTGAACCATGGCCAGATATTCCATTCATGGATGAACCAAGTCATGACAAGGATGAGTTGGACAGGCTATTCCTGCATCCTTCCTTTGCAGTGCAGTCTTATGCTACTCCTTTACATGTTCCTCTGCATTCCTAGAAATGCTTTCCCAGGTATATTGTGTTTTGTCTCATTCTTCTCATGTGTCATATGATTCTTCTCCTTCCCACCTACATTCTGCACCTTCCTTGGATTATTTGGTCTTCCCTCCCTCTTCTTATATTTGAATATAAACAAAAACACCATAGGTGTGGCCAAAAAAGGATTCAATGTGCAACTGAAAGGAATGAAATAAAAACTACAGCCAAATTGGTAGCTACACTCATTGTATTTATAAGAATTTTACAGCAAATATTCATTCATTAGTTAGCCAGGTTGCATTTTTTATTCAACTTGGGCATGATGGTGGTAACCCCCTCATGCAGTCAGTACAGCCGTATAAAGCATCATTACTTATGGCGATTGCTTAAGCTAATATGACGTGATTCTAAACACTCTTTAATTAGGATAATTTCCTCAAATTTAATAAATCTGTGCTGAAAAGTTCTCAATGAATAATGAATAATAACTGTCCACTTGTATGATTCTTTTGAAAAATTGCTAATCTAGTTTGCTTGGTCTAACCAATACTTATGTACCTACACATCTGTCTTTAATCCGAATGACAAAAACTAAAAACGGTTCATTTTTACTCTTAGGTGAATCTGTAGTAAAAATACTAGACCGATAGCTCACGTGACTTTTTGTGTAGGCGTGTACAAATTTTTTTATTAAATTTCAGTGGTTTTTGTTGAATAACTTTGCACATGTGGCTTATATGTATGTCAAATGAGACTTCTAATTGTAGGCTGTAAAGATCTGTCAGTGTACCAAATTTGAAAAAAAATCCATAAAAGTTAAGTATGTTTTTATATCAAATAAAGTTTCCATACTTTTGTTATGAAGAAAAAAAAATAGGGAGAAACTCAGTCGAAATTGGAGATGTTATATCTCATGTATTTCTTAATGGATTGCCTTGAAGTTTGGTAGAGCACATCCACTGAATATATGTGATAGTTTGGGTTACCACTGTCAGAAGGTGAAAAAATTGCTAAACTATCACTCCTGTTAATAACACACATTGCAGGTTGTTTTTTACTACAAGACACACTACTGTGTCTTGATCCATGCTGATAAGTTTCAAACCCAATTACATTCAGGTGTCAGCTTCCCTCGTCCCCCACGTTTTTCAAACTCTCAGACTTTGGAGTTTTTAATTCAACTGTGGGGTTCTGATCCTGAAACTACATTCTGGCATTGTAGGGGCATGGTTGGCCAAGTTTGTTCATCTGTGGCACCCATTTACCACATATCCCTGGGTTATTCAGGGGTTCTCAACAGGACTCTCCTTTCATATCCTGGCCTCTCCCATTATTCCTGCTTCCTATTTCCCTCTCTCCTTCAAAGGATCCCGTTTCATGCCAGCATCTATCAGAAGTGGTTTGAGATCTTTTGTTCAAGAATGCTATCTAACTGGTCAGTCACCCTTTTCTGGAGTTTTATTCCCAGCTGTTTGATATTTCCAAAAAGACTGGGTAGTGGTGTCTTATCATCGACCTATCCAGCTTCAAACACTTCATCAACCTCCCTTGGTTCATCATGGAGTCTTTCCTCACACATTGGAGGACAATTTTTTCTGGATAATGAAGGTGGACATCTAGGATGCATATCTTCATATCCCTATCTCTCCAGCCTCCAGATGTTACCTTCATTTTGTTCACAGAGGTGAGGTTTTCCAATTCTGTATTCTACCTTTTGGTCTGGCATTGGCACCACATCTTCTGTTGTGGTGTCAGAGCCTTTGCCTGCCATCTTCGTGACCAAGGTTTGTGGTTCCATCACTACATGGATGACTGGCTACTTTTACCTCTGTCCCAACAAGCCTTTTTCACTCATACACATTTCTGTGGAAGTCCTTATACCCTGGGGTTGTGCACACATGTGGTCTTCAGTGGATGTTGCATGATCAATGGAATCTCGTTCGGGATCCCTTGGATTCCTTCATCCTCCTCCCTTTCCTCCAGGTCAGTTTTACCTGGTGGCTCAACAAAGAAAACACCTCGGCTGGCGTTACTTTGCCTCTTCCCTGTCCTGAGTTGGACCTGTTTGCAGGTGTTTCACTCACAGAATTGGGTGTATGTATATGGATTATTAGGTCAAATCTTCTCTCCACATCAATCTCTTGGAATTTCTTTCTGCTCGTTCAGCTTTGGTTCATTTCCTACCTTTGATACAGGGCCATTTGGTAATGATCCATTCTGACAATTTTACTGTTGTCTGTTACATCAATTGGCAAAAGGCCACCCATTTACATTCAATTTGTTTTCAGATGTTGGATCTCCTTTTCTGGGCCCAGTCTTAGCAAATCCACCTTTTGGCTTGTCAAGTCCCGGGTACTCTGAATCTTGTAGCAGATCGATTATCTCATCCTGACAAGACTTTGCCCATGGAATGGTCCCTAGCTCCCCAAGTTTTTTATGGTTATGCTCCCAGTTTGACACTCCTCTTCTGGAGGCAGTTGCCACACATCTCAATTCCAAACCACCTGTTCTGGTCTCCAGTTTTCATATCCTTTGGCTTTGGATGCATTCAGTCAGGATTGGCCCAACAACCTTTACCTATAAGCCTATCCTCCTATCTGTTTTCTTCCTTCTGTTCTCTCCCTGATCAAAAACACTCCATGTCGAATCCTTTTTATTGACCCATTCTGGCCTGTTTAGCCATGATTTCTGATCATGACCCCCCTGCAGTCATCCTCTCCATTACCTTTTCCCATTTGCTACTCCCTTCTTTGGCAACCTCAATTAGCCATGTATCATCCTGCTGTAACCAAACTTCTGCTTCACGTGTGGTGTTTGTCTGGTCCCTTGCAACACGATCTTGACTCTCTTTTTGAATAGCCTTCCTTCTTTCCTGTTCTGTCCATCCTTCCTTGTTATATGTTTACCAGAGAAAATGGTACATTTTCTGCAGTTGATCTCTGCACCATGGTTTCTTACCCTCCCAATCTACTGTTCCTCACCTTTCTGGATCTTTTCTACCTGGCTATTTGATAGAGGTTTGTCTTTGTCTTCTGTTGCAGGCTATACAGACTGGCCTTATCTAATACTTTTCATTTTTCCTTGGTTGCCTGCTTCTGTTGTTTTTTATCGCCCACTCTCACATCATTTGGCCATCTCCTCCTCCTCCCCTCGCTGTCAGTTACTGCCTGCTGCCATTCTCTACACCTGGTTTCAGCTGTGGGTGGGTAAATTCTTTCCTTTTATTTCTTACCATTACTTTGGCCTTTTACTCATTTCTGGATCCTGTTCTGTGGTGAATGGGGCTTATCCAGGTATAGTTCTACTGAAATCCACACCATATGGCCATTTTTTGTCTCTAATGCTCACTGTTGAGATGGGGTGTTCCTCAAGATCACTTGAGGTTCCCTCACACTGTCTTGCTTCATAAATAAGGCCTGAATCAGACCGTACCTATTCATGGACCATCATGAGTAAAGCAGTGTTGGGATTGCTACTCATCCCTCTCAACCTGGTTGAATTAATCGAACCAGCCTGCTTTTCAAAATGGGGTTTTCGTGGTCACCCATTACACTTTCTTACGGTGTTGTGCTCGTCCGTGCTCTCCACTGCATTGTTACCCCTTCTTCCAGTGGAGTATGAGAGTCCTTGCCCTCTACCAGTTCCTAGCCACTGGGTTGGTGGACCATAGAGGTTTCCTCCTAAATGCAGCTGGTTCCACTCTGTTTAGAGTAGGGAGGTAGTGTGCTGTTGATGTAGATGGTGCATACTCTCTTCCTACCACAGACTGAAAGCAAAATACCTGATGTCACCTGGTTTTGGACTATACAAACCTGCCATATGCAGTTCACCCTTCATACTGGTTTTCTCCCATCTTATCACCTCTTGGATATCAGTTCCTGGGTGGAATAGTGTTGGATCTGTGCTGGACCAGCCAATGTAAGTCCTCATACATGTGGTTGGTAGGAACCCTCCTCCTACTGTGGACTGGACGATAAATTCCCAATGCTGCCAGGTTTTGTATTGTAATTGACCCACCATGTTGCATTCCCCTTCCTACCATCATCGAGATGTCAGATTCCCAGGTGGCCTTGTGTTGGTTGGGTACTGAGTCTGCACACACATATGCCCGACCTGGGTTTTCATAAGGAAGTTCATTTTCCCTTTCAGATCTTGAGCTTGAGGTGAAAATGGTAGAGACCCTTCTCTTACCACAGAATGGATGACAAATACCTAATGCCACCTGTTGTGGACTGGAGTTGACCCACTGATTACAGTTTGATGTGCCCTAGCCACTCTACACCATCTGGCACATCCACTTACTGTTTTCAACAAGCATCTTTTTCTCTAAATTTTTTGATGCGTTCCTTTATAACAGGCAATGAGTATATGTGATACAAATGGGGTGCAGTCTCCCATGAGTGTGACCCCATAGATTAGGGTATCACACTCCATGGGTTCTCCTCAGGTGCCTTCTGAATAGGGCTCATCTATGTAACTTATGCATTGGTACCTCCACTGTTTCAATGTGGGATTCTAGCTGTTATGTGAGACGAGGTGTAAGGTATTGTATCAGAAGTTAATATTTTCCTACATTGAAAATGTATTTCTAACAGATACTTATCTGTTATCACACTTCTCACCCATCTTCCCCACTTCTGGTGTGTCTTTTTTTGCCTAATGTCGAGGTGATGTTTGCATTAAACAGTATAGAAGGTTATCGCATGCTCATTGGCATGTTACAACACAGCCATACTACGTAAACACATGAGAGTAGATGGAAGCATCAAGGCTTATGGCAAGTGAAAACAGCATAAATAAAGAGCAGCACTAGTCAGGAAAAGCTATTATGTGAGAGGAGGCAAGTATCTATCAAAAATACATTTTCAGTGTAGGAAAATGCTAACTTTCTGAACTTTCAGATCAATGTGTCTATTTCAGGTTTTGAAATTGTCTACAAAACACTTGGTTGTGTTTTATTGTGTACACAGCACTTTCATGGATTTAAAAATATCTATAGGAGGACCTTGATACAAGTTTGTTTTCTAGTTCCTTGATGCAAGTTTGTTTATTAGGACCTTGATATATATATGTGTTTACTAGTTCGTTGATACAAGTTTGTTTACTAGTTCCTTGATACAAGTTTGTTTATTAGGACCTTGATACAAGTTTGTTTATTAGGACCTTGATACAAGTTTGTTTATTAGGACCTTGATACAAGTTTGTTTATTAGGACCTTGATATATATGTGTTTACTAGTTCCTTGATACAAGTTTGTTTACTAGTTCCTTGATGCAAGTTT
>NW_013668110.1:33752-38495 GCF_000517525.1 Limulus polyphemus
ATTAGGACCTTGATACAAGTTTGTTTATTAGGACCTTGATACAAGTTTGTTTATTAGGACCTTGATGCAAGTTTGTATTAGGACCTTGATACATATGTGTTTACTAATTTCTTAAGTTAAGCTCATCAACGAGGTAGATTTTTTCATTTTAACTTTTTATACTTCCTTGTATCTGTCAATTACTTATTTATGTTTATTTTTAGTTCACTTGCATTACAGATAAATATTAAGATACATTATGAAGATTAAAAGGTTTTATAATCATTGTCTCAATTTTACTAGTTTCAGTACGAATGGATTTTAAGGAGAACTTTGATTTTAAAATGTATTTTTCTCAAATTGCTGTTTCCTTTTTATAAGTATATGTGTTTTCTTAGTTTCATCTATTCTGAAGACATATTTATAAATGAATCTAATTAATATGTCAGTGTTTAGTTCTTTTTTTTATTGTTATGTTGTAACATTTACTTTCACATAATCTTTATTACCTAAATTGCTACTATTAAGCTGTCTCATTACATAATCATATCATTTTAATTTAATTGTGATTTTTTAGTGGATTTCTTTATAACAGTAATAGTGAGCATACTTTTTGTAGCAGTATTAGAAACATATCAAATTTTAGGAAATGAAACTCAAAGAATGTATAGTGCTTATGTGTTATGAAATTTGAGACTAACTGTATGATAAATTTTTTATGGCCTGTACTTGTTTAACAGTGCACATTAGATGGTAATTTGAATCAGGACATTACTCCATTTCTTGTTATTGAACAAGAGTAACACATGATTAATAGGAATTAACGTGTTTACATTCCAGCATTAAGTCTAGAAGATACTGGACAAGAAAACATGACGCTGCTTTGGCAGAATGGTGTCATATCTAATTATGATTATCTCTTGTATCTCAATAGGTAATATTCCCTGTTTTTTTGTTACAGTAAAACAAAGTGAAGATTGTGATGTTAAAACAAGCATTTAAAAGCTGCTACTCATTTTAGGAAAATTTAAAACATTCACTGAGCTATGGTGGGATAAAATAAAGAAGTGAAACAGAAAACAGTACAATTTATGTTTGCCAACAATTGTTGAGATTGTGAGTGAAGTTCCCTTTTTTTTTGTCAGAGTACAACAAACATATCCAGATTTTTGGCAATATTAAATCAAGCATGTATTAATATTAGAATTACCAATGGAGTGTCTTTAATTCCATTGACTTTTTAAAATACTATAAACGATTTATTCACCAAATTGATTGTGGGTCCATGAATTTAATGTTTACAGGATATTTAGTAACATGTGAGTTACATAAAAAATATTTAAGAAAAGTACTATCAATATTGCAATTAATCCCACTATTTAATGCTGGGGTTTCCTACATATTTTACAGAGAATCTGAAAGGTTTCTCCTAATTTGGTTGGTCAGGTCTTTACACTGGCTTATCTAACTGGCAGTAAAATAAAATTACTCAGTATTATACAATATGTGGATCCCAGCTGTAGTGAATGGGATATATACAAGTCAGGAATTGAAACCATACTGTTTGTAGTATTGATTAGAATTAAAATTAGTTTTATAACAAATATGATATATTAAATTTAGAAAACTGTAAATTATTTTCAGCATATTAAGAAAGTCATAATCTACAAGTAATACTTTAAGTTTTTTATCATAAAATTTGTACCACGTAATATTATTTAATTCATCTTAGTCAGAGTTATGACATTCTAGGCATAATAGATATTTTATGGAAATATTCATTACTTTTTAGGAAAATGCACTGATGAAAGAGAATTGGTTGTATGCTGAAAAATTATTTGAATCAATTTAATATTTTTTATTCTTATTACCAATAACTTTAGATGAATAATCAATAAAAACCATTTTAAATGCCATTTACATTCTTCAAATTGGTTTAACCCTTTTACTACAACTGGGTGGATTGCACCCAGCCTGTATCCTACAAAGTAACCATAAAGCAGTTACACTGTAACTTTTTAAAATTATGTGTATCTTCAAGAAATTTTGCAGCTTATCAGTAAACATTTTCATATATAAAATATCATTTTTTTTAAAAATAAGTTTTAAGATTTTTTAATTAATGATTTACTCATGCATTTTTCTTTTTGAATGTTAACTATCCAGCATGCCAAGTAATTTTGATTGTAAGATTAAAAATACTTTTATGTGATGAGATTAGCTAAATTTCTAATGGCTCTTATCGCATAGTTGGATAGCCAGAAAACATATGATAATTATAAGACAGTGTCTGCTTTTTACATGTTTTTATTCTGTGTTCTTAGATGCAGTATTTAATTGAATAAAAAAATATTTGGTGCAGTAGTACCATTTGTATGAAAAAGTAGGGTTAAGTTTCATTGACAGTTGACAGGAAAAATAAAAGACCCAGTGAATTACTATATTTCTTGTTTTTCTTTCTTTATTATTATAAAAGTAACTAAAATATAAAAATTATAAACTTTTTAAGTTAGGTAAGGTTAGATTAGGTAAAATGAAAAAAAATTTTTTTACATGAGGTATGCTCACAAGGCCTGTGCCTTATGTAGTTCGATGCTGTATTGTGAACTACACTTTCATCAAGTGGTAGGATAGTTAGTTAGATATGGTTCAAAGGGTAATAAAACAATAAAATTTAAGTAGAAACATAGGTATATTGTTATGAGTTTTAAGCTAATTAGGATAAACAAATGTAGTTTCATGTTACAATTTGAAGTCATTCTAGTAAGAAAAATGGCAATTTAGAATTATTTTATATTTTTATGGTGGTTATGAGGACAGTCAAATTGAATTAGGGTACAAAAAATAACAAATAAAATATAACGTTTTATTGTAAAAAAATATTTGATTTATTTATGAGGTTTTAGAGATTATGCAAATGAAATTTGACAATTTTCAGAGGAAGAAAAGTATTTTTAACCTTAACATCAAAATCACTTTGCACTAGGAGCAGTCAACACTTTGACTCCATATATTCATGGAATAATTTTTAGTGAAAATATTTTATTAGGAATTCTGATTTTTTTTTGTTTACAAAAGACTTAATGCTTACTGAAAGCTTGCAGAATTTTGTGAAGATACAAAAACATATTAAAAGTTATAGTATGGAAACTAAAAGGTCAATTTGGGGTCACAAACTCGGCTGAATCAACTGAGCCCATAGCAAGAGTGTTTAGTTTGTATTATGCATTTGGGTTGTCAAACATCATCTTCAAAAAAGTAGGAAAGATATAGCACACAACCTACTAGTTGAGTTTAAAAGAATTTTCAAACAGATATTCAAACAAGTTAGCTATTTTAAGTAATGCAATGAAATGTATTTTTTATTTCTGTAAATGACAAAATCTGTCCAGTCTGTGCTACACGTATGATTTTTAAACTATTTGGAATAGTATGAAGGGAAAAGATGGACATTAGAAAAAACTGCAGTGTTTTGTTGTATAATATTTTTCTTCTATCTTATGTATTTGGTTTACAGTTTAGCAGACCGAAGTTTTAATGACTTGACTCAGTATCCAGTCTTCCCATGGGTGATAGCTGACTATACCAGCACACAGCTAGGTAATACATAAATAAGGTAGAATACTTTGTTATAAACTGATAAAAACATAATAAACTCATAGTAGAATAACATGATGATGATTCATCAACATAGACTACAGATATTTTCCAACACAAAATTTTAAAAGACTAAAGTTTACAGCAAATAATGTTGTTTTACTTGCTTATTAGTGTGATTTAATGATACAGTTGTGAGATGATATATAAGTAGTATTTCATCATGACTTTTATACTTTGTTGAATACTCTTAAAATTTAGTTACGTGTCTCAGCTTATTATGAATGCATTTAGTAATGTTCATGTTCTTATTTTCGTAGCAAATAATTTCACTATGTTTTTACATTCACTTCTAGAACATGGTTATATAATTATTTGTAGTTGAACTTCAAGAAACTTCAATATTATTTCTTGTTACTCAGCATACTAAAAGAGTATAAGTTAAATAACTGACAATGGTGATCATAGAAACACTTCAATAGAAAGGTTAGTGCTGGTTACATTAGGTCAACGTTTAGTCAATAGTTTCCTGGAACTTAAAGATAATGATTTGGCTAATGCCTTTATTGTCATATATACAATCTTTCTACACTTTAGTAGATTAAGTAAGACAGTGAGAGGCATTGTCACTAACCCATTACCACTACCTTTTTTATTTTTTGGATTGTATACTACAAGATATTATCATTGTAACTTTTGTTTCCAATTATTGTAATAAATTACAGTTTATGAAATTATCAGGTGCTGAAGGATCCAATATAAGTTAAGTAGCCTGAAGCCATCAAATACAGCGCTTATCCACCAACTGCACTGACTTCATGATTGTTCTGCAACTTTCTATGAAAGAGCTGAAACACAACATGAAGTACATTTATAGCAACACTAGCAAATATACGTTTGTAATTTTCATGCATAAAAGCATGAAGTAATATCTGTCAATATCTAATGAAAATTTTGAAAATCTGTTTATCTTTATAGGTTTAGTTATTTCCTATATCTATATATATATATATATATATATATATATGTGTGTGTGTGTGTTGTTTCTATTACTCTATATCTAGTAGGGTAAAGTAGTACTTACTATAGTAACTATACGTACTACGTAAACGTTAACGTTTTAGGTTAGTTAGTAAATTAAATTAAACTTAATTAACGTAACCTTAA
>NW_013668110.1:39495-44971 GCF_000517525.1 Limulus polyphemus
AACATAGTAAGTAAAGTAATATATCGTAATAATACTAATAGTAAATTTAAGTTAAATAATAGTTTAGTTCTTTATTCTTTATTAGTTTAGTTTACTTACTATACTATATATATATATATATATATATATATATATGTGTGTGTGTGTGTGTTTTCAATTACCTCTATATCATGGGGAAAATGACTTCATGTAACATGCTCAAGAACTTTTGTGTGAATAATAACTATTAGCCAAAATTTATTTCCTTCATGGATCACATAAGCATTTGTTTTATATCACTAATGTTAGTAATGTTCTTTTTTTGTGAATGTTATTTCTCAAAGAACAGACATGTTAACAGTTAGATATTTCAATTGAAAACAAACATTTTTGTGTCAACTATTACTCTCCTTTTTGTTTTATAAGATCTGACAAATCCAAGTGTGTACAGAGATCTCTCCAAATCTGTTGGTGCCTTGAATGAAGAACGACTTCAAAAATTAAAGGTGAGGAAATTCACACAATTCATATTAGGGGTAGAAGTGATGTTTCAAATTCCAAACATGTAACAATTTTGAAATTAATATTCATTAATGGGACACCATGCTAGGCACTGTTCACCATAAATGACTGATATGAATACTTTTGTTTCAACTAAGACTGTATGTTTTAATCCATCCAGCCTGTTGACTTTTGTTATTGAGTGAAAGGGGAAAATGACATTACACCTATTACAAACTAAAGTACTTGATATTTGTATGATAGACAAATAGTATTAATTTCCCAGTGAGGTAAAATTATGTACATGGTAATCACTGTTATAATGTTTTGAGAGGACAAGCATACATAATTGCTTTGTATAGTCATCACATATTGACATTTATTGAAATAAAAATTGTTAAAATGGTGATTTAAAGCCTTAAAATACATCAATTAATATCGGAAGGCTAATGCAATAAAACTAATGAAATGAAAGCCTGTTGAATAACAACATGAGACAACCTTGAGATCATCAAGGTTTTTCTAAGAGATTGTATAACTTACAATTATTCCTTCATGTAAGCCTATTAAATAAAGCCGGAAATATTCATGAGGTCCAAAAACCAGTAATTTCAATATAATAGTGAATTGAACTTTATAAGAATTAAGATTTTATGTAAAATAAGTATTTCAAGTTGTATCAGGCATGTGATAGTTATGGATTTTCCACAAAATTCAAGGCAAATATGGTTGTTGGTGAGATCATTGAGAAAATATTCATTTTGAATTATTCACTTGAATGAGCTGTAGTGAATGGCCATTGGGTATTTTCTGAGTAATCATAGAAAGTGTTTGCTCACGTTTTGAGTCTTCCTTCAAACAAGGCCACATTTTTGTGGACACTGATCAGTTTCATTAGGGAAATGAGAATTTGGCCAAGAATAATCATGTGAAAGCTCACATAAAAAAAACATGAGTTGGAACTGATTTCAGAAAAAGGTAGAAGGCGACTATGTGCTTGAAAACATGCATAAAGTAAGAGAACTTGGAAAGGCATTCTGTGTACTCTGTAGCCAATGTTTGATAATAGCAGTGTAATTTGCCTTTGCAAGCACATAAAATGGGGAAAAAAGTGATGCTTCAACTTTCAAAAGTTTTCTTGTAAGAAAGGATTCCTCCCTCATGCTCACCCTTTTTTCTTGGATTTTGTTACTGGTCACTCACCTATTGTATTTATTAAGTTAATTATTTATGAGGGATTAAGGGCTGCAAAAAGAATAACCAGTGAAAATGAGTATTAAATGTCATACTGAGATAACATATCGATGTTCAAATACCACTCTGGCGTAAGATATCTATGTAAAAATATCATACTAGATGTATCATGACTAAATAAATATATACTGAGGGTATAATAACTTTCATATACTTGGATCAAGATAATATATAAAAATATAGTGAGGTAACAAAACAACATAAAATTGTACTGGGGATAATATAAGTACAGAAAAAGATATACTGTGGGTAACATATTACAAAACTGTCATAGTACACGTGCATTATAAACTGTAACTGATATGCATCCCATTCTTTGTGTGACCACATCCATTAGAAAAAAAACTGTCAACTAGTCATCATGAACAAGTTTATGTGAAAAAGAAACTAACTAAAGCTATATTTTCACTGTCACAGGAATGTTAATAACACAGTTGTTTTGGTTTTAAAAACAGATTTTCCATAATTCAACTACACAGATTTTGAAAAATGATATTCATTTTTTTCTATCACATAAGGATTTTTTGCAAAATCAGGAAGAAAAAAACTTACTTAGATCAAATTATTATTTCATTTACTACAATGAACATTTTTTATTACTATTTATGTTAACAAAAATACAAACAAACTGAAGAAAAGGGAATAACATTGATGTCAAATGAATATGCATCCTCATTCATCCTGTTTTGTTTTTGTGAAATCTACATCTTTTAGTCTCAAAAATACATGTTGTGGTCTTCCTTTTATGTATTGTGTTATGACGTTGTGTGAAAAATCTGTATGTGATGGAGAAAAATGGATATCCTTTTCGATTTCAGAATACAAGAATTATTGTAGAACATGTAAAAATTTCAAGACAATAAAACCATTACAGGCATGTGTAATCTGTAATATCACAATAAAATTGGTCATTTGTTAAACTTTTTTTATATTTTTTTTACTGTAAAAGAAACCAAACATGCCTTATTATATTATTAGGATCATTCTTTCTTGAAGTTGAAATCCTAACTGGAATAGTGAATTCATTTAAATCAAAATACACCTTATGTCTCCAGGAAATTTATCATGTGTTCTTCTTCAGGAACTATATAAATGCCTGAATGTAATTTAAAAAATTGGTGGTTTGCAACCACTTATGGTTAGTAGCTGAACTGTTGAACATAAAATAAATTTTTCTGGTGATAGAGACCATAATTTGATTCAGTATTTCATGTTTTACATGGTTGTGGCTTTATAAAAGTGCTATAGATTCCAAGTCCTCTTAATATATTTATTATTTATTAGAGATATAAAAACCTAATTATTGGTTCTGTAAGTGCGAATTAAGTAATTGTTAATAATAATTGGGACACACAACCAACAAGAACATGTTGTTTACATCATTTAATAGTGGGTGGCATGCTACCAACAAAAATATGTTCACACAACGAGACATGCCATGTAAAAGAACATGTTGTTTATATAAGTAAATAGTAGATGACATTCCACCAGAAAGAATGTATTGTTTACATAATAAGACATGCCAAGGAGAAGAATATAGTGTTTATATAAGGGAACATTCCATGAACATGTTGCTTACATAAGGGGAAATGCCATGAACAAGAACATGTTGTTCTGAGATGATAACTCACCTCTACACACATAAATGCTATCTTCCTTATGCAGCTGCTTATGAGATTTTCATCTTACTGTCTTTGAGGTAACTCCCTCCTAAATTCATGTGTTTAATGTGAACTCGACTGGTACATGATGACATCATCATGCAACAAAGGCCCACCACCAGTAGGAGGACAACACAACCTCCATGCTCAGTAACTCTCCCTGTGCACTTGCACTCTTGATAACTTCATTCTTCTCCTCAGTATTTCATTGAACATATGTGATTCTCCTCAATGACAGCATCATCCTTAGATGAAACAGTGATCGGCTCACTAACCATCTTAGGTTAGGCAACAACTTTTCCCCCAGCCAAATTGTTTCCCAACAATAATGATACATCCTTAATTGGCAGAGTAGGTCTTACTCCAACCACAACTGTTCCTGAAACTAGGTCTGATGCTAAATAAATATTATGAAGAATAACATTAACAAAGTCTCTCTAAATACCCTGAGCAATAATAGACTCACCAGTGGCAGAACTCAAATCTAAGGGCAATACACCTTCTAACAACAGTGATTGAGTTGCCCCAGTATCACGTAGAATATGTATGGCTATAGGATTGCCAGTGTCATTTGTCAAAAACACAGAACCAACAGACACAAAAGGTCTAAATTCCTCCCTAATTACATCAACCTTTATATCAGTGACCAAATCAACAACATCAGGTGATCTGGTGAAACTACGTCTATATGTGGATGCAAATGTTGCCTCCTTTTCTTTTTCAGCACCAACAATTGGACATAACATGACTAAATTTTATACAAAAATGGCAGACTGGCCTTGATTGTTTTAAAGAAGTTTTATCCTGACTGTCAAAAAATTTCGAACTAGAGCAGCTGGATTGTTTAGAAGAATCCTCAAACTTTTAGTGGATTGACAAATACAGGTTCTTGTTGAGATGGTAGGAATTTCTTTTTATCAAAAGTGGTTTTATGTGTTAAAATGTAATCATCGGAAAGAGCGGCTGCTTCCTGTAGTGTTTCAACTTTCTTTTCATCCAAGTAAGTTTTGAGGTCGTCATGTGCACAACATTTAAATTCCACAATTAGACAAAATTGTCTTAGTTTGTCAAAACTGTTGCCAATATGCATAGAAATGCACCATCAATCAAAATAAACCTCTTTTTTTCATGGGCAAATTCCATATAAATTTGATTATCTTGCTTGCTATAACCTCAAAACTTTTGGCGATAAGCCTCTGGTACTAACTCGTATGCTTTGAGAATAGCTGCTTTAACCTTATCATAATTCATACAATCTTCTAGAGAGAGAGCGGCGTAAGCTTCTTGTGTTTTACCACTTAAGACACTTTGTAATAATAATGACCATTTTTTGGTGAGCCATTACATGGTTTGGACAACCTTCTCAAAATGTTGGAAATATTTATCAACTTCATTTTCATTAAATGGTGGTACTTTAACATATTGATTAAGTTCAAAGTTGTCATTTTACCTTGGTTGATCAGTGTTGAGTCTTAATTTCCATTTCTTTCAGTCTAATTTCTTTTTCAGCTTCAATACGAGCTTGTTCTTTTAGGCTTCGATTCAAGCTTCTTCTTTTTCTTTCTTTTAGCTGAATCTCTAATTTATCTTTATCACTCAACCCTGATAGGCTTGTGGGTACACTAGAGTATACCTCAGGCAACAAATCATCATTGACTTGTATTTCGATAATGCACTTTTTAGTTAATTTTTTCTCATTGATCTCTTAACTTCTAGTTACAAAACTTTGGCAATTTCGAGCAATTCATTTTTGTTATAACTTTCTAGTTGTTCGAGAGAGGGTGATTCAAGAAAATCTTGATAATTAAACATGATCAAATCTTGTTGGCACTGATAAATATGAATTCAATTGTGGTTTAAATTTTTAATTTAAATTGAATTTCGTCTTTGATTCAGATCTCAAACATGAGCCCCCAATTTATTATGTTACATATTACAATTTCAAATAGCCTGAAATTGAGTTAAATGATGCTTTAAATTTAGTAGTTAAATTGTATTTTGGATTTAGCAGTTAAGTAAAAACCGATATATAGTCAGTTTATGATAATTGCAAACAAAATTAATACACACAGTTTTCTTTT
>NW_013668110.1:45833-56043 GCF_000517525.1 Limulus polyphemus
ACAATATATATTTAACACTATAAGCTATGCATGTTTTTAAATATACACTTAATCTAAACAAACATTGATATTAAATTAGATATATAATAATAAATTTGTCACATCTATCAGTAATATGTTTTTGAATTAGGAAAATATTAACCTTACATAAGGGGACTTACCAAGAACAAGAATGGGTAATGCCATGAACATAGCATGTTATTTATGTAAGGGAGCTTAGTACCAACAATAACATATTGTTTATGTAAGAGGACTTGTCACCAACTAGAACATGTTTACATAAGGGAACTTGCTACCAACAAGAACATGATGTTTATGTAAGGGGATTTGCTACCAAAAAGAATATGTTGTTTACATAAGGAGACTCACCACCAGAAAGAAAATGTTTATGTAAGGGAGCTTGCTACCAACAAGAACATGTTAAGTAAGTTTTTCAACATTCAAAACCAAACTGGATACATTAAGATGAAAGATCTCATTAAGGTTACTAATAACTTTATAAAAACATTTTTCTTAACTATCATAGTACAAGTTTTTATCAAGAAAAAATGTGTTAATATGTAGATAATTTCATGAGAATTTTTATTAAAATTATGGTTTTAAGACCCAATTGTTTTGAGGACCTCTAATAATAAATATAGAGCCTTAGTGATAGTGGCTTACAACAAACAAAGCAAATTTGAAGTACTTTTAAAGCATGATTCTGATTGAAAATTTGCAATTTTTAGATGTGAATCAAGCATACTAAAAAGTATTAATAACTTTGCTGTAATGATTTATGAATGCTTGTGTGCTTACTACATGAAAACATAATTTTGTGCTAAATCTAAAGTTTTGCCATACTAGTTAGAT
Source organism: Limulus polyphemus (assembly GCF_000517525.1). Taxonomy (NCBI): domain Eukaryota; kingdom Metazoa; phylum Arthropoda; class Merostomata; order Xiphosura; family Limulidae; genus Limulus; species Limulus polyphemus. Next base: position 46,686 of record NW_013668110.1, read on the forward strand.
TTTTATGAACATTTTGAATTGATCAATTTTTAAGATATCTGTATCCTTAAAATAACATTTGTTTTGCAAAATATGGATAGAATGTTTTTTATTTAATTGCAAGCTTTCAAACCCTTTCAACAGCTCATCATCAGGTAGTAGACTAGTTTAATATTCCACCTAGTGATGAACTCATGACAGAGCTTTATTTTTTAAAATACGAAAATTTAACAGGCTTTTTATTTTACCACAAACTTTCAAACTATTTCAAGAGCTCGTCATCAGATGGGAACTAGTCTAGCATTCCACCTAGTGGTTGGCTGTAGATAAAGTTTTAAAGCTTATGATTAAATAAAATACATTATTATTATTATGTGTTGAAAAATGTTGTTAATGTTATATATTTTTTTATCCTATTAGATTTATGAATTATATTTAAAATTACAAATCTACAACAACGACCTTAAAAAAGAAAATTTATTTTTACTAACAAATTAAATTAGTGACAAATGATTATGGTTGTGAAAGATAGTACTTTCTTATACTAATCTGGAACAGTTAATATTGAAATATCTGGCTGCAACTGTATATGTAATCCAAAAGTGTTACTTACAAGCTATATTTTGTAACCTTGTTTCTTACCCATGCTGACTGATTAGTTTTTTAGTAGATGTCAGTCTGATATAATTGTATTACAATCTTTATCACTTTATATGGCATACTACCATAAAGGTGTATGTTATCTTGTCTTGGTTATATTAAAGCTGTAGATTTACAAATCTCAGGATCATAAGATCCTTTTTTTGTTTTTAGCAAAGGTATGACGAAATGTCTGAGCCCAAGTTCTTGTATGGATCTCACTATTCTACTCCCGGCTTTGTATTATATTACCTTGTTAGAAAAAGTAAGTTTAAAATGCTTTCAGTTTGATATAATTTGAATTTGGGAAATTTAGCCTTTTTTATCATGTCTCAGTAATAATTTTTACATTCTGTTTTTCAATATAATATTAAACAGATAGAAAACCAAATTACAAAGCTATGCTGCTAAGGCTTCCTAGGCTTTAAAGGCTAATTTCAGTGGCTTAAAAATTGCACATTTTATACTTAAGAATAAAATATTTTCAACTTTTTATTATTAACATATTGAATAGGAATATTTTTGTAATAAGATTGTAAAAGTGTGCAACGTTTTTACTTTTATTGTTTCTTTTAAATGTTTGCTTTTCAATCCATCATAAGTAAAAATATTTTAAGCTGCAAATACAAAATAAAAACATCTTTATGAACTAAAAGGACATATCTGTGCATTTAAACAAAATAACTTAAAAAAATGAAAATATTTGCATAAAATTATGTAAAGTTTCTTTATATTGTGACAAGAAATAACATTGTCAGAATACAGGTAAACAGAAGTGTGAATCAAAATGAGAGGAGAATTTAATCACATGTGTAGAAACTCAGTGTGTGAGCAGTGAAACTTGAATATTAGAGATGTTTTTATTAATTCACTAAACTCATAGTAGAGGGTTTGAAAATAGTTTTTACTATCTTAGTAAATATCAATTTCATGACACGTACAAAAAAAGATAGAAAACAAATAAAATTAAAGAAAACTACATAGCTGTATAAAATAGAGTAAAAAAATTAGCACGTGAGTTATGAAACTTAAGTTTTCTTGCCTTTTTAGGAAAGACAGAATCCAGTCAATAACATAACTAATAAACATTATAGTTACAGAATTTTTAATTTCTTATTTTGTAGTAATGAGTGCCTGGAATGATTTACAAATAAAAGAAATTACTTTAAAATCAGTGTTTTTTTAAAATGTGACTTTAAAAAGTGAACATGTTTAAATACTTATCATCATCAGGAGTTCATTTTTAAGAACACACATTATGAAGTTAAAATGATTTTGCTTAAATGATAGTAACGTTCTCCTAATACTGTAATTTTAATCAAGATGTTTTTATACTAGTGCCTCAGTATATGCTCTGTCTTCAAAATGGGCGGTTTGATAACCCTGACAGAATGTTCAACAGGTAAGGATACAAATGCAAGCCCATCCTTCTTGAAGTTGCCAATGTGGGTTCTTTTATAGTGTTATTAGAATAGTTTATAGAATTAACTGTTACAGTTAATCTTTTTTTTGTTATATTTTTTAAGATGAATATTTATGGTGAACTCCAAGATGTAAATTTTTCATCAGGAAAAGATTAAAGGATATGGTAGATTTTTGCCTCATTTTTTAAAAGTAATTTTATTTCATTAGTGTTTATTTCCATTTCTGACTCCTGAAAATGCAAAAAAAGTTATTAAAAATTACTGAAAAGGTGAAAGGACTAATGAGTCAAACATTCATTTCAAAACTGCTTCTGAAATATGTATTACTTTAGTTTTCACCAACCCACAAAACAGTCACAATTTAAGTTATAACTTGATTTTTACTGCTATTCTCATAAAATAAAAATAAAAACGGGAATTATGCTAAACTATTCAAACTTTAATCAAGAACACACTGAATCTCAGTATTTTGTCTCAACCAATGAAACTGATAGGCTATAAAAAAGAGAATTACATAAAAAACAGGAGAACATTTACTATATTTTAAAAACTTTGTGTTTTTTACCTTGTGAAATACATTTAATGAAGTTATGAACTCCATGATGTTTTTTGATATGAATTTAGGACTTTAACAAAGTTTAAGATATTGTTGATGTTGAATTACTGTGACATTAATAAATTTTATCAAGTGGATGTGATATGTATGTGCCTAATAACACTTTTGCTACAGGCATATTTTTCTGTTATATACATTTTAAGTTCTTAATTTGATAAGTTAGTATTTATAAAAAAATTATAATTTCCCCTAATATGAGAATTGTGACATTTCATATCATTTTTCTGATTTATTTACCACCTCTCTGAGAAGTATCAATTTAATGTAAATTACTTATTATAATTTAGATATTACTGAAGATTTTTCAGATGAAGAAAATTTTTTATAATCTTTACCTGAAAATCACTTTGCATATGGAGCAATCAAAACTTTGTCTCTGTATACAAATGTAGAAATTTTTAGTGAAAATACTTCACCAAAAATCACATGTTGTGTCTACAAATGACTCTTAATGATTACTGAAAGCTTGAAAAATTTTGTGAAGATACACAAAACGTATTAGAAGTTATAGTATGGAAACCATAAAGGTCAATTTGGGGTCACAAACTTGGCCGATCCAACAAAGCCCATAGTGAGTGAGATAATGTGTTTCTTATTTAGTAATACCTTCCATATGCCTTGTTTAATTTATAGTGTTTCATACAGCTTTTTTTATCTTACCTTGCTCACATTCTAACATTAAATATTTTTCTAATATTGATCACTATGGTTGTCATAAGGTGGATAATGAGGTTTTTTGATTATGTGAAGGAGGAATAGTTAGTTTATTCTAATGTTTTTAATTATAAAATATTGTGCTCCCCTTGTTTTGAAACTGCAGTATATCAGACACGTGGAGAAATATTACCACCAACTCTTCGGATTTCAAAGAACTTGTTCCACAATTCTATGATACAGAAACTAAAGGGGATTTTCTCTGTAACATACAGGTTAGTCTTAGTTTCCAACTTCTGTTTCATAAATAACTTGATGTAAAATTGCATCAATCTTATTTTTTAAATAAAAGATACTGTTGTAATAATATATATTTATTAATAATTAATAAATATGTTGGTGAGAAATTTAGTATTTGACAGTTTTTTAAATAATAAGAATACATTGTAATAAAAATATTCAGAAAGTATAGGGTTTACAACTTGTAATGTGTTTGATGACACTTTTGGTAAATTAGAATATTTATAAAATATCTATAATGACGTATAGATATGTTAATTACTAATACATGAAGTTTTCTTTAGAAAGTATTTTATAGATGTTAAAAGAATTTTTGTAATTTTTAGTTAACATTTAATAAAAACATAATGTTAAGTTCTATGGTCTCATTATTCCTTACAACATTGAATCCAATCCTTCATAAAGATCTTTAGATCATTTAAAAATAAAATTTGTATTTTTTTCTGTTCATAGTAGGGTTATATTTTATGTTATACATTACTAAACTGAATTCATTGATGAAACCAGTTTTTGGAAAGAGTAATTACATTTTTCAAAAGAGAGAAGTTGAAGCCCAGGATGACTAAATAATTTCTCAGGAATATTTTATTAATTTTCTTCATTAATATTAACACACAGTTTGTGAGTCAATGAAACTGAACTTGGGTTATTGGATGGACTACAGAGGGGTGTCTCCATTTCTGGTATTCAAGTTAGAACCTAAAAACAATGCTTACTGTCAAAAGAACTCACCTTTAATAATGTTCTATTCACAAAGATGCAGACTTTATGGGGTTGGCTAGACTGTGTTTCTCTTGCACAAAATATAAGTGTTCATGTTTGGACAGGTACTATACTTAGCCACTTACAGCAGCAAGTAAGCTTTGTAGAACTTTCCTGGGCCATTTCTATCAACAGAACTTGTGAAAATACAGAAAAAATGGCTTTATGTAGCTAAGGAACCAGATTTTATATTGTATAACGTGCAGCCACCACCATATTTTTGGTAGGATTTTGAATGGGGATGTGGGTTTTACTCCTTCATAGCCTGGAAACTAGTGCAAATTTAGCTGTGATGGTGAGCAATTATTCAAATTCCAGATATGACATCTCTATTCAGAATTTATAAAAGCGAGTACAGAAAATCTTTGTTTGGAATCAACCCACCAATAATATTTCCCTGACTTGTCGACAGGGTGTTATTACATAAAATGTTCATAATTGCATAGAATGAGGCTCAACTGAATTTGTATCACTTAGTAATATGTAAATTCTTTTTCTTTACAGATACTTTGATTTAACTAAATTATGCTTGACTATGGTTTTAGAATGAAATTTTTGTACTAGTTGTGTTGAGTAATAATTATGAATCGGGGGATAAGACTAATGAAGTTTTGATGCCATAGAGAACAAAATAAGGAACAGAATACAGATATTCATCCAAAATTTATAAGGAACTATGCATTTATTTTAGAGTGTAATCAGTGTTCTCAAACTTATACAACAGGTACTTTATACAAAGTTATAAACCTAATTAACTTTTGAATGTCATATGTCAAAGGTAATTGGGGCATAGGTGTTTTATAAACACAATTAGCATTCTATTAGTTTTATATTCTGTTCAATACAATTGACATCTTTTCAGCATCTTGACTTTGGTGTTCGGCAAGATGGAACAAAAGTTGGTGATGTTGAGTTACCACCATGGGCAGAAGGTATTAATATGTTTTAAGACTCTTGGTTATAAGAAAAGTAGAAATAACATTATGAGACTATGGTGTAGTGTAAGAAGACATGTGACTATCCTGTTGCAATTAATTATTTATAATTGTTCAACAGACTAACTGATAAATTAGTTATGAATTTTTGTTTTCCTCACTAAAATGTTTACTTCAGTGAAAAAAATGAAGACTCCATGATTGACATAGGAGCCTAAATTGTTCTTTGATTTGTTACTGTCTCTGAGACAAAACTATTTACTGCACAAAGAGTTGGGATTACGCCTCAACATCATTTATGGATGCTTGCTTTTTTACACTGAAGCTACACATTTCCGTGAGGAAAAAGACAATTCGCAATTAATGTGGTACATTGTAAAAATAGTGACAGTTAATCTTTTTTTGATCAACTTTTGCAGTAGTCTGACTAGTATAAGATTTCTTTTAAATATTAAAAGAATATCATCTTATCTGCTCTGTGTTGACATCTTTTTGGTAATCATTTTGTCACACTTCTCAGAATAGTTTCATTTTTTTTAGCTATTAACATCAGCTCTGTTGATGTAATAAAATCTATGTGTACTTCATTTGAATATCACGAAGAAATAGTAAGGTATTATGGTACACAATAACAGCTGTTATTTATAGTCTATTATCCCATTAAACATCACAGATGAAATTATTTAAAGAAATAAAATGTACAAACACTTCACAAGGATTAAATATAAATTAATAGCATTGCTAAAGCTACATCATAGTGTATTGTTAATTGTTTTATATGTTGTGCTATATTTATTTAACTTTACCTTAACAAAGATTATGTGCTTTTACTTATAAATAAAACAATTAGCACTTAATATTGACTCAAAACTTCTTTATAAACCTGAGACTGAGTCACATTGTAATTCTGTCAGTGTTTGTATTTAAAAAAAAATGTTTTTAATATGGAACAAGGACAAACATGAATAAAATGTAAACACTTAAATTATTGCTATTACAAAATCTGCAAGAAAGAATATAACTTATAGAGGGTTGAGTGCATTATATTATAAGTGATTTTGAATACTCAAATCAGCATCTCACACGACAGTCACAGCAGATATGAAGTTGTGTTGGATTTTATGTATGAAAATTACATGTTACGTTGTTTGATAATGTGATGCCATTGAAAATTAATTACTTTTGTGAAGGATATATACCAACCCTTTCCAACGTAAAATATTCATATGCTCATCTCATCAAGATGTGTTCATCTTGGGAATTTAGAACTTCTAAGAAGGAAATATGCAATTTACTTAATGGTATTGGAAAACAAAGGAATATGGATTGACCAGGACCATCCAGAAAGAGACCTGCAATAAGTCATATCTCAGTTGTGGTAAGCAAAGTGCAGAGTCTTGTAATACAAACTTAAGTGTCAGTGTCAAAAGCCATCCATGTATCTTAAGCAACAGTGCACAACAAATCAAAAAATATATCTGTCTGGAAAAAATTACACAAAATAGTACCACAACTTATCCATTCATCCAGTGTAGAACTCAAGCAGCTGGAGAATGAAATGGATTTTCATGCTATTCTGTACAAAGACATGCTAATCAAGTCACTGGATGCAGTGCCTGTAGATTTCTTTGTAACTGGACTGTTGAAACTCTTGCTTTCATCCATTAGATGGATTATGGAAAGCTGGCAGAGATGAGTTTATGCTTTGGACATGACAGCATCATGACAATAGCTTTTTTGCAGTGAAAACTACCTGCTGAACTATTGTGAAGTTACACAGTCTTCAGATAGAGAATGACCAAATATAAAATCATGACTGTAATGATGTGATAAGGTTTTGAAATGGTTTTAATATAACATAATCATCCTCTGTATTACAGACAAAAGACTGTTGGCTTATCTACATGCATTTGTAAGAACTTATCAGTGAAAGTAAAAAGAATGTAATAATTTGTTAACCACACTATATTTGGTGCATATTATGCCAACAAGGCTTTTCACTCAATAATAATCTTATCAGCCTGGTTGGGATATAACAGACATAGAAATGGTGGAGACATTAATTGAAAGTGAATTTTAATGAAAAAAAATTCTAAGCTAAGTTATATTACTTTTGTAATTTTTTTATCAATACAGTTTTCACATCTCTTCCATTCATGATATCTGTTCTTCTAATGCATATACATTGTAAGATTTCTATAGTTATTTATATATTAAACTTAAGCTGGCAGTTTTACAGTTGTTTTAATAGTGAAGTAATAAATCACACAAATCCATCTCTATGAAGCATTGAAAATTATTATTCTGAAGAAAATAGCTTATAGTATTTTTTTTATTCATTTATAAATTTTATTGATTACCAATCCAGAAAATTGGTGATATTGAATAGAACAGTATTTTTTATTATTAGGAAAATATCCATAAAATGTAAGAAAAAAGAAAATGAATAACATTTGAAATGAAAGAAAGTTTACAAAATTTTATATTCTGCCTTCCATTGACCATAAAAAAAAAGTGAAATTTGCTTAGAGGTCAGTTTACATTCAGAGGTCTTCAGATATTTAGTTTGTGCTTTAGTGTTAAATAATATTGCAGAATAGTAAGATCGAAATAGATCAGTACTTTTTTGTAAGTAAATTTATCAGAAAACGTTTTATTTAATTCCCTGTTACTGCAAAACCATTCTCAACACTGGGCTTATGGGTGTGTTTTAAGAGTAATAGTCAAATCTCACTATTTGGTTAAGAGTAACTCAAAAGTTATCATTGAATGCTGTTGATTGTTCTTTTCTTTCTGGTCTATCCAATTTAAAATTAGTGATGGCTGTCATAGATAACCCTTTTAATATTTTGTAATATTTTATTGTTGCTTTTTGGTCCATTGTTTTCAAATAACAAATGGAAAAATCTATCTGTACACAAGTGTAAAATTTTTGAAATATATAAGCCATAAAAATCAGACTTTAATCTATGTATTCTACAGAAATAATACTGCCTTCTCTGTGAAATAATTCTATATTTCTGACACTTGTAAGTTTAAGCATTACAGTGTGAAACTCAGACTTGTGAATTTGTGTTCACTAGATCATTGTGGATTTGTTCAAACACTGCGTGAAGCACTTGAATCTGATTTTGTGTCTCAACACATTCACGAGTGGATTGACTTGGTGTTTGGATACAAGCAGCAGGGAGAAGAAGCAATTAAAGCCAACAATGGTTGTATAGCGTGATGTTGTTTGTGTTACATAGAAGACAGTAATAGTAATCAATGAATAGCATGAGTTAATTAGGTCTAACTTATATTTTTGTGGTATTCATTGTATATAATATCTCTAGTCAGATCTGGTACTATATTTTTAGTGAAGAGCTGTACTGTATAGGGAATTGTCCTAAGATTCAATGAATACAACATGTATTTATAAGGTCTCAAGTTATGTTACTGTGGTGGATATTATTGTATTGTATAGAACGACATCAGTAGTCAAGTAAATGTATAGTACAACTTATTGATATATTTCTATATTAAATGTATTGTTGCTCTGTAGAAAGAAATCAGTGGTCATGACGATATTTGTATATATTTCTATATCAATGTGCTGTACATTATGTATGTTGGATGAAACTACATATACTAGGATGTTATGTATGTTGGATGAAACTACATATACTAGGATGTTATGTATGTTAGATGAAACTACTTACTCAAAGACATTATGTATTTTAGAAGAAACTACATAATGAGTAAGGACATTATGTAAGAAAATATTTTAAATGTGAAAAAATAAAGTAAAAATGAAATGTATATATAAGAAGCTAACTAAACAAAATATAAACATCTTGGATCTAAGAAAAAGTCATCTAAACAAAGAAAAAAGAGGCTTCTTGTAGGTAAGATGTTAAACAACTTGAGTATACTAATATGATAATAGATTAGCAAACATTGATTTATAAGCATAATAAAGTGATTTATTTAGGGAAACATGTTCTCCCAAAGATAAATCACATTATTATGCTTATAAATTGTTATAGACAGTTTTAATGTTTAAAAAG